>NW_016914237.1:664-26526 GCF_001483705.2 Eufriesea mexicana | reverse complement strand
TCGGCATTCAGAAAACTTACCAACGTATAAAAGCCAAGTGCAGAATACCGCAAATATTAGGAAAGATTGAACAATTCATATAAAATTGTGACCCCTGTCAAAAGGAAAAGTTAACAAGGATCGGTCCTAAAGAAATACCTGTAATTACTGAAACCCCGACTCAACCTAACGACAAAATTATCTCGGACATAATAGGACCAATCGCCAAGACATAGAAAGGAAACCAATCCATTCTATCCATTTATGACGAATTAACGGAATACTTGATGCTTGCACAACTAGAAAACCAACAAGCCGAGGCCATAATAAACGCTTTACCCACAAACTATAACTACACATTTTCTGCACCAAAGACGATTCTTACTGACCTAGGGCAGAACTTCATAGGCGAATTAATGACAATGACCGAGAATATGTTTAAAATTGGACACATTAAAAGTACCGCCTTCCAACCGCAATCCAAGGGATCCCTGGAACGTACACACGCAAAGGTAAAAGATTTAATAAGAACCGGAGGACTCGATACAGAACAAGAGTGGGACGAAGTATTAAATTTTGTATGGCTGGGTTACAATACGGCAACACGCGATTCCACCGGGTTTACACCATTTGAATTAACATTTGGAAGAAATACCAATCTACCGACTCCCCTGCAGCTTATGCAGCAAGTCTTACTTAGAATGAAATGTTCGAATAGTGGCAAAAATGATTTAATAACTATCTATCGCTAGACAGAGAAACACTATTCAGAAACAAAGGAAGATGCCGAAGGGATCAATTGAAAAAGATAGTAGAAGCCCAGACAATGTTTAAAGAAGGGGCTTTGTATTGTTCCGTAATGACCATAAACACGATAAATTATATGTAGAATGGTAAGGCACATACCGAAATAATGGAGTTCATACACCATACTATGAAATTATGGTAAGCAACCAGTTGATGGAGATTCATGGTAACGTACTGAAAACGTATTTTTCAGGGCGATCATTTTCGCCGCAAGCTACGAGCTCGCTCAAGATGTTATTCCCCTAAACTATAATATTATATTCCACGAGAAGGTTGGAAAAGGTTATATGTACTCTTTTAACACTAATATATTTATATGCTTAGGCAGAAGTGACGTTCATTCTCAGATAGCCCTTATAAAACTTCATGCAAAAGATCTAAAGAAATATTGTAACACGGAATGTCTAGTTAAAACTCAAATAAATTCGCTACCCATTAAAGTCGACAAAGTGCGAAACCTAGGAAAGCAATTAAGGCTTGTCGCATACAATAGAGTAAAAAGAGGCCTAATGACGCGATAAGGCCAGCATTCAAGGGTTTATGCGCAACACTGGATGCAAATGACTTGTAAATAGTCAATACAAATATTGGCAAGTTATTCGAGGTGGAAAATCTGTTTAAAACCATTGTTGCCAATCAAACAGGCCTAATTAGGAGAAACATTAACACAGGTAGCTTAGAGCAACTTAACAAACACAGCGCAGGCTTCAAAAATCCAGTAAAAGACAGTAGACGAGACGAAATCGTCAACGCAAATCTAATTAGGACTGAAAGTTCTATTTATGAACTTCATTTACAAATGGACGAGATATTTAACGTAATAATGCTCGGAAAACAAGGGATTATTGGCCCACAAGTAATTGATCACTATGTTTTCATTCAAAACTATGCCAAAGCACTAGGCCAAATAGCTCTTTAATAACACCGGTAAACAAGAATATCCAACACGTATGAGACATAGCAAAACTCGCATTGTTCACCCATGAAAACAAAATTTTCTTCAAACACTCACTGCACGTTTTTTAAGATATGGAGTGGGATATAGTGCACGTATACCCAATGCCAAACAAGGAAAACCTGGTACTCATGGCGCCAATGATCGAAAACCCGATATTTCTCTACTCCGGCCTTGTTTATACTAACATAGACCAAAAATACTTGGGCAAAAGGGCAAGAATCGTAATAACTTTCTTTATGCAAACGAACGCAACCCATAAACGACCGCCGAGCCAAACACGACTGGGCCCCTAAAATATTGAGTATTGGTAACAATATCAAATTCTCTCAATTCGCAAGTTATAATATCCACCAAACAACATTTATACCGCTGCAAACAGAGAATCAAAACATAGCGATACGGGAGCAACGCAGAATTATTTGTATTTAAAGAAAAGGAACATCAGAATGTAAATATGAAACAAGATCCACTATTACGATCGAAGGAAACGTGCGACATATTGTGCGGGAAAAATGACACGAGGATAGGAGAAACCACTGCAAATATCACCTGCCAAACAAAAATTAAGACAATCCAAATTGATAACAGCGCAAACCTATGTAATACTTTAAGAATGTTAGAGAACACTCCGAAAACATTCAGTAATTTAAACAGCTATTCAGGCACATTAAACCAACTGACGGATAAATCGAAACAATTCCAATATTCGCATACAATAGATATGGTAAGGTCATAGGGACCAACCACAATTCAAATAATAGGATGTATCTCGCTCGCGATGACATATTTGTTCCTCGCTAATAATTTAGAACTAAAAATATGTTTACCTACAAATCTCCGTAAAAATATGTTACGTGGCAAAGTCAAGAAAAGCCAAACCGGGACGCAAAATAATATCGCTCAAGTTACACCAACAGCAACTTCACCACCAATCAACGTATATGCCCCTATGTTGGAGACCAACAGCAACCCAGGTGTTACATTTGAAGAGGACCATCCAGGAACCGTGACTGTAGTGCCAAGAAGAGATAAGTTTCACAAGTCCATCATCAAGAGACGAGTTTGAGGCGCCAAATTCAATCTAAGGATGTGGGAACGTGACATCCCAAAACGCCCAACTGACGTCATCCGATCCAGCCCTCATATTACCCAGCAAACGCAAGATAACCAACCATATCACATCCGACGGCAAAGGACCGGACCATTATAAAGGCCAGACCAAACCGCCAAGATGTCAGCCTTGACTGAGTCTTGAGGCAGCGCGGCGTTTAACGTCAATTGCAATTAATAAAGGACTCGATCTATTTGGAGCTAAACATTTTATTCATCATCTCTCGTATTATTACGTAACACAGGCATCGAGAAACTACTGCGGATTCAGGGAACTGGAAGGCACGTGAAATCTGTATGACGGACAAATTTTGTACTCGTCTTAACGAATGACTTTATTCCGGGCTGTGGTTGTTGAAACATGGGGAGGAAGTAGTCATGAATTGGGATAGATGTAACTGCAGTGTACTCGACGAAATGACAGCGCAGCCTGCGGGTTTCTGTGTTCCTTATTTCGAAATTCATTTTACGCACATGTCACATACGTAGTCGCTCAGGGTCTTCAGTCCTTAACACCACAAACGAACATTAATTAGCATCTGCAATTCCTGCTACAAATTTTACCGCTTTACGGGGAAAATCGCGGCAACGCAATAATGCATGGCGAATGTGTTAAAAAGAGACAGAAGGAGTATATGATTTTTAAAAGCCACTCTCTTAAAACCTTCTATAATTTTATGTGGTGAATACGTATCTAGGAGCAAATACTTGTTGACGCGTCACGTTCGTGAAACAAACAAATAAGAGGAATAGATTTCTGCTATTTCTATTTCCATCCTTACGTAATATTCTGGAAATAGCAACTGTTTCTTCAGAGTCATTATCAATTTCTTGTAATGATAATTTTTTGTGTAACGATAACGTCCCCACGCCCCTCAAGGCAAACTTGTCTATAATAAAAAGTAATTTTTTTACCGAGATATACCGCCCTGAATTTTTTCGAAAATCACTGAAAATTATAAAGTGTTGCACAGTGTAGCTGCTACTGTGCTATTTCATGAAGAATTTCTACTACCTATCGGTCTAAACTGGAAGCTTATGTGTAGATGTAGAGTGCAAATGGCATTAAATTCTAGTGATCATTGCTTCCGCTCTATATAGGTTTCCTACGTATAATTTCGTCGCTTGTTTCCTCTGATATAAATATTTGTACGTAGATAAATGATTGAATTAAGACAAATTTTGCTGTGTTTATTCCTGCTTAAGTGGTACTTAATTCTACTTCAATTTATATGTACAGAGCAGTCAGAGAGAAGTGGATTTGTACATTTGTGATAAAAATATTTTCGTGGAAGGAAATGATTTAGTTAATGCCTTGGAATGTCGTTTCTCGGTATTCTTCAATGTATAAGTTGACATAGGCAGCAGTTTAGGTGCTTTTGAAAGTGAAGTGGATAAACTAGGTTAGGCCTGTATAATATAGTATGTATACTTGTATGAAGCATTGTGGACTATGGAATTCCATTATGTAATAAGGAACATAAAGGGGTGGTTATATACTAAATGTAGTGGAAGAGTGTATTTCTCTGTTCCCCTCATTACAACAGAATTTTGTGGTAATATCCAAATTAATTCCGAGGTAACACGTTCCATTCAGCCTAATTTATATACATCGGCAAGGTACTACGTACAAATGGTTTTATTAGCTGCCTTAGTATACCACACGTGTACTTCTCTTCCGTTTCAGTCTACTATCAATAATTTGTTAATATTGCATTTCGACATATATCAGTCGATATTTCAACATGCCTCTCCCTTCATCCGCACACCGGAATTGATTGGGTTCACATCAAAAGCCACAACTACTAACTTATAAAGCAACGTTTGCGGAAGAAGGTTTCTTTCAGTATATAGAAGCGTTCAGAATAGGAAGAGAATGGAAGTTTTTAATGCAATGAACATCAAGAACAACAAACCATAAGCCATAAATGATCGCCCAAGATCACGCGTATTCAAATACAGACACGAAATCATTGGAAACGTAATTGGCTCGAGTAACAGATCTCCTACACTCGAATTGCGCCAGGTAATAGAATGGCTATCCTAGTATGATGAATGAACCCTTGTACGATGGAACGATCGCGTTGCAGTAATTCGTGCAATGAAGTTTTTGCCACAGTATTCGATGCGGAATGGACGAACTAAAAGTGGTGCACGGCGTATCTGGGAAGAGAATGAAAAACAAATGCTAATCAAATGTCAACGACACCCGCCACGTGCTATTGTCCCAGCTGGACCAACGATAGCAATCATTCCTTCCATTCCGACGTGTACGTATGCGTGTGTGTAACATTTTTCATCTTTCTGCAACACCGTCCATATTTTCTGGTCCTCCCTTTATCCCCCTCCCTTTTTCCCTTTGCAACAACGTGGCCACGGCAGTTACACGTGACGGGGATTCACCAGAAGGAATCACGAGATTCGAAATTCACATGCATGCTCGTGAAAGACGGAACGTTCCTTCAGACTTACTTTGCAAGGATTTTATAAAACGTAGGGCTTAACTTGTATTTGGTGAAGAAGGGCGTGTATATGCTACTGGTAAATATGAAAATATGCAAGGTTATTTTTGTCGCCATTTTGAATAGCCATTTAAGTAGACAACTTGAGAATATTTTACAGCAAAGAAAATTCGTAATGATACTGGAATTAGTGTAGTATAACTTGCTTCGGATAGATTATGCATTTTTAGAAAGGAAGATTGACGGAAGTAGTATAGTGAGTTTAGCACCTACATATGAGTATAGATTTCAGAATGATATCCTTGCGGCAGGAGGTAAGACATAGGAAATAGTGTGAAAACGGTAATATTGCTTGGTATGTATTTACAATACTTTATTGCGTGCTTCCTAAGTAATATATATTAACGCAGCATCGCGTTTCTAATATGATATTGCGTATAATATTTCTTAAGGTCTTTGTTACACTGGGGTGAAGGATATATCACTGACCTCCGAAGGTAATACAATCTAGAAGCTTGGAAACCAAATTTATTTCAGGCTATGCCGCTTTAGATGAAATGACTAGCCATGGTTAGTAGTAATTGAGAATATCATCCTCTGCGAGTCATTTTCTTCATAGCATTAGCCAATAAATTGATATTTTCTGAAGATATTCCTAGCGACAACACCTAAATGTAGATATTCATTTTCCGTATGAAGGCGGGAAACGTATTCTACGTTACAAATTAAACCACGCTTCAAACAAAGTAAATTGTACATGCTGAAAGTAAAATTTCAAGCCGCTTTAATGTCGTTATGGAAGATTAAACATCTCCTAACAGTATCCCAGACATTTCAAAATAAATTTATCTCAAACGAGCGTTAAACTCATTCATCTTCTTATTACGATTGGTGCACAAGCAAAGGGTTTAGTTTCGAAATAATATATTACTCCGCTTGAAAGTGAAATCAAATTGATTCTAAAACTAATTAATCGAAACTCTGCTAATTCCCGTGACCTGAAAACTCACTCGATACATAAATTGGTGCAGATATTATAACAAATATATGACATTCATTTACACAACCACACCCAATAAGAGCAGCTCACTTTCTATTCGCAGATAGTAATACGATTCTCGTGTAGATGCAGATTGCGTGTAAGAAGTTAGAGGGAGTATTGCATTGAATCAATAATGTATTCGATATGGAATTCCCACCAGGATTCTTTTAGATCAAGCCATCAAACACCTACAAATATACCGGAAGTAACGCACTCAAAGTTCGTAACATTAATTGCCCTATACGTAACTGTTTTATAAGAAATGACAGTTTTATAGCATAAAAAAGTGGCGCAAGCAGAGAATTGGGTATATTCCTTACAATAATCATTACATCAGCTTATGCCAACGTTTCTCTAAAGAATTGGAGCGTAATATTGAACGAACGTCAACCATAAATTTCCAATTAATTTGCCAAAGCATACGTTAAAATTCTAAACAGCTTCGTACCAGAAAATAACAACAAATTCCTCGCGAAATTCAGCAACATTGCAAGCAAACACTTAACAAATATCTCCACTAAAGTCAAAAAAGGTCTCGTTAAAATTAAAGCTATTCGAAGGAAAATAGGTCCTGGGAGAATATCCTCCGTGACTCAGAGATCTAGCAAACGCTCTCTGGGCCCTGTATAACTACTCTCGTCGGTGGTGCACACGGTCGACGCTTCTAGATGTAGTTCATTCCGGATGCACGTCGATCAAGTCACCTCTGACGCGTGCGGCGGCGTCAATTTGCCGTGGAAAGAAGGGAGCAGGAAATGTAATGTAGAAAGTGAGCAGGATGAGCCAGCGTGTGGCAGCTGCTAGTAGGCGGGAGGGTGGAAGCTTTATTTGTACCGTTCAACTTCTGCTTATTTTGGCCGACACTGTGTCCTGCGGCAGAAACGACACGCTCGGTCATGTGCTGCGCTTCATCCACGTTCCATCCATTCTAAGAAACTTTCCGAGTCGGTATGTCGTATGTGGGAGTGCTCCAGCCACAGCGGGGTAGAATTTTCGATCGTTCTGTTATGGCGGAAATTGTCATAATCCTAAATACAGCGGCGCTGACGTCGAGAGAGAGGAAAGGCGAAATTTTGGAAGAAAAGATGGAAGATGGAGTGGAGACCACTTTGGTCCCTGAGAAATTTAGGGAGAGCCATGAGACCGCGGCACTGTGGTACTCGAGACATGTATCAAGCATGATATGGAATGTGGAGTGGTTAGGAGTACATCAGATAGGTAGTCCTAAGGAACTGTAGCAAGCAAATTATGGACGTACCACAGTCCAACTATTTTAGAGTGCGTGTTTGCTAAAAGAGGGGAGTATTCATTTTGTAATCAAGGATCTTCGTCACGTCTTACTTGCAAAACGCGTTTACGCCTTTGTTCCACATTCGTGGTAGAGTTTATCTGCTTACGCCGTTGTTTCGTATATCTTCGAGTCTAAAACGAACGTTGCTGCAAGTTTTCCAACAGTCTGTCTGAAATCTGACGAAAATTGTAAGGTAGGTTACTTTTCACCATATAGCCGATGTATAATTTGGCTGAGAATCCGAGAAAGGGATCTGTGATTGTTGCAGATAGATTGAACGTTGCCAAGGATATAGAATTTTTATATATGCTCTGGAATATGAAATTGCTAACTGATAAGAATACATTGTTACGATTAGAACAATCCTCCTAAAACGAGTACCTAAATGTCATATACATTATTGAAGGCAGTCAACCATTTGCACCCTACGATTTTTCAGCCACGGAAGGATAAGTGTTCAAAGAATTTCCGTTACAACGCTGAGGATAGTTCTCGGAGCAGGGATAAGAAACCGTATGGTAATTGACACTTTATGTTATTTAATTTCAATACCTCGCACAACGTTGTATTCTTTGGAATTTTATATATTTATGAATATCGGGCTTCAAAATTTTATCAAATGGCGACTGAAGTGCGCCCCTCGAGCGCAAAGTGTTAAATAGGTGTAATGAAATTAAGAAAGCACACATAATTACGATCACGATCGAATATGTATCAATATTGATACAGAGATTGGGCGGTGGTAATATTTATTGGCAACAGCTACATGAATATTTGAGCGTGACAATAAAGTTACGAAATATTTCTCGGTATACTGCAACGCTCAGAACGGTATTGCCATATTATAGCCCTGTGAGACTTCGACCCTTAACTTCACAACTCGATCAAACGAAAATTAACTTCGGCATCAACTAAACCTTAACACAGCCATATATGATAATACTAATTTTCCGACGCGTTACCGCGGATCCCCACTGACCTGGGCGTTGTGTGTTCGACCCTCGTTCTTCCAGTAACCTTCGTATAGCTACGTGTACATGATAGTAAACATGCGATACTACGTTCATTTTGCAATGAGCAACTGCATACTCTCTGCAATTGTGAAGACAGTCCATCTGAAGCAAGTCATTCCGCCCCCTTTGATAGTTCTATTGTTAATATGAGTTCCATTGTTCAGGTCATTGGATAATTACTTGTGGGGTCTACAGAGTATTCGAGTGAGTGTCTTTGACGGAATATATCAGGTAATTAATTTATAAATATAAATTCTTAGAAATCGTTTGCCTTGTCAGATTCAGCGAAGAACTATGTAAAGTTTCATGCATTATGTTGGTTGACTTTGGTAGGAACACGAATTGAAAGCAGATACTCCTTTGCAGCGATATATGGTGTTCGACAAGTGCTAAGAGATAAGTTTAATCTGGTCTTAGCTGATTAATTCTAAAATATGCATCGAAGATGTTAAGAGGATTTTGAAAATCCGCTTAATACGTGCACCGTAGCTGTTCCTAATTCGGACGGCTGTACGAAGTATGTTGTTTTGTCACATGTGTGTGGCAGAGACCATGATGTATAATGCAGGTTATCGTATAGGTATGATGTATATTTGTGGGATTGAATATCTACGCTAATCAACCTTCATAGGTTGGAATGTGAAGGTGTGTGACGATGCTAGAGGTAACATTTTCTGTAATTAAATTCGGCAAAAGGGTGAAACCGACTACAAATATCTAAATTCGGGGACAAGAGGTGGAATAGATATTCGTAGGTCCTGGTTCCCAGTTTTAATAGAGGGATTCATACGCGATCTGCTACCTTTGCCGGTATCGGCAATTCGTGTGATTGTTGCTCCATTCGGCCCACCGCAATTGCCCTAAACGTAGTGTAAGCGTCTCGGAAAGCGCTCTCATCAATTGAAGCAAATGAGAGGCACGATGACATTAATTGCAGTCTGACTCGTCCCTCCGATGTAATAGAAATTACGCCATTCCCGCAAATCGTCAAGGATTGCATTACTCACAACACACGAAAATTGAGCATTATGGAAATGTGCTTAACGTAACCAACTTCGCCAGTCGTCGCGGAAACGATGTTTTTAACTGGTCCGTGCGAACCCTTTCATTGATGCAAGTACGGTATCGCAAAGACTAGAAGTTCTAAGGTGTAGTTAGTATTAGGCTTGTAATTAATGTAAGTAGCTGAAAATTCGATACTGTATATACCTAATCCAGGAATTTGCTCGAATAATGTAGCTAACAATATAAAATTTGTCATGCGAATATTAACTTGAGGCCTTGGTACCTTGTCGCATAATAAGATAATCAAGTCCATTAGATCATAAGCTTTCCTCCATAAGATATAAGCTTCCTTTAGAATTGAATTTGATAAGTATCTTCGTAGTTTATTGGTTATATCCGATGAAATGCATATTTCAACATTCCCCGAAACCTTATTGCAGTTATATCTATTACTGTTGATGTCCTGCCGATAAAAAAATGGGTGTGAGACATATACCAAATTTAATCTCTTAACTTATATTTCATAGGAATAATTTCTGTACACCTTATATTTTCAAAGCTCAAAAGGGACACTTAAGATATCCAGTAGATAGCAAATGTCGTAAATTTTGTACGTAGGTCTTAGCTTGAAATTGCTTTCCTAGGAATTGCTCTTTGGAAGACGATAACAACTACCAGGACTCAGAACATGGAGGTGGTTACGCATCGAGTCACGACGTGCGACATAGTGGAGCAGCCTGCAGGCGATATCTGTTTCAGAGGTATCTAATATAACTTGGAGCGCAAGTAGTCAAATGAAGGTGCTGAAACTTTACTACATTTCATGTCTCACAAAAGGAGCTTCGGATGTTAATATTAAAATGTATACTCTACTGTCGCGACGATAATATACTAGATTTCAGCAGAATCTATTATTCCCAAGTTCGCAGAGGTTGGGGAACCAAATGTGAAGGACGCGAGCAAAGAAAGACTAAGCTATAAACTCAACGCGCCTGAACGTTTACGAGAGCAATCAAAAGGCCGACTAGCCTAGGCATCGTGTCCCTGAGTTCATGACAACTCCATGTTCAGCATCACGATCTGGCCTATCCCACCTCAGCCATTGCCTACTAGCCATGACATAGACGTGTATAAAGGATGTCCCCGAACCGTTGGATCTCCCAGTGCCGCAACGAGGTTCCAGCGAGGCCTTGATGACGGACAGACAATACATGCCCCTGCCCCCAGGGGTAGACCTTAATCATCACAAGTGTTATGACCGTAGACACATGTCGGACCAACTATAGGCCCATACCGTAGCAGCGTACGACTAGTACTGCTGGTACCTCGCTCTGATTCCAGAAGGAACAGAGACACGGAGACCCACCTGGAACCCGAAGCATGATGTGGTTGACAGTGGCTTGAATGGGTGTCGGAGACGAGACGTGGCGATGATTTACGATTCGCGGAATTATTCAGTACACGGAAGTACATCGCGTAGGCTTGCTCGTACTTAGAGACGGTCGCGATTATCAGGAGAAGGATTATAACATATTTCGTAAACGAGGGGGATAACAGAGAAGGAATATGGAATAGATGTATACGCTCCAAGCTATATAGCCAACCTTACAACAAATAACGCGTACGTTAGTCTTAGCCTAGTAATCTATCCTAAAGCTCTCTATAACGACTTAAATATAAACGCAAGCGTCCCTCGCCGTCCAACAATGTCTTTCATCTTGTAACTAGTTGTTTCTTAACGCACGTATGCCACGTCATCCGACGAAGTCTTGCGGATTATATCTTGAGAAGCCTGAAAGCTGAAAGGAGAATATACTAATTTAAATTTAAACACAAAAGAAGACGGAATAGTTTCTCGAAAGGGAATAGAAGCGAGACGAATAGAAACCGCCAACGGTAACGGAATGGAAGGACTAATCCAACAATGCGACAGAAGCAGCTCATCGATGTAATAAGACTTAACTCGAGATAACAAACCAACGATGAAGTAATTCGGAAACAGTGATATGTAGATTCTGAAGTAAAGCAAGTATGGGGGGTCATGCATGTGTTGAAAGGACAATGGCCATGTATTAGCCAGAAGATCTAGTCAATGACCTCAATCCATCTCCACATAATGTCCATCCCACCACAATGCAACGACCAACCACTAGGCCGGCGATCCCTTCGAAAAATTAGACGTTACTATACAGACGTAAAGACGACAAGTGATATCGTTTTCAAACCAGCGAATTCAGATGATAGACTCGTAAAGTAAATATGAAGAATAGTCCAGGGAAAGATCTGATTATAAAGTGGAACGGTGAGACATATTAAAGACAATAACGATATATCTGAATCGAAACGAAAATATGAAACCGAAATAGGACTGTATAAAGGTTGATATTCCAAAGTCAGCTAGCCCAACTCTGACCCTCGGTATGGTAGCTTAGGCCACATTGGTGAAGTCCCGGAAGTGCCTGGTCCAGACCACGAGGAACCTCGACCGAGCACCACCCGGCAATAACCTGAGATGTCTCGCGGTGCCCCTTTTATATTAGCCACAATCGGTTTTCGAAATCGGCCGAGGATTTTCGTATTTTTACCATTTCGGGAGTAACTATATTTTCTTCATAAAGGTTGATCTTTTCTTACCCTTCTCTGTTTCTACTGTAAATATATGGTTCGGGTTATTTGTTGTTAACTGTATAAATTAGATGTTAACAAAGAATTCAATAATTTATTCAAAGCTAATTGTACCACTTACGTGTTTTCCAAATTAAGGAATCCTCTTGTACACATCGTTGTGTTAAGTTAACTGTAGTACTTTTTATATGTGTGTTTTTCAGCTTGAGCATTTATATCTTATCGTTTTGTCAATACTGATCGTCATACTAATATTGCTTCTAGGTGGTCTCACATTCAGAGGAATCTGCAGAATACCCTATAGTGAAGCATACTCATATCATATAATAAACTCTTTACAAAAATCCAATAATATTCACATGAATTATTTGCTCGGGGCGTTATTTCCAATCTCTGATGGCTATTTATAATCATTTAGAAGAAAAGGTGACTATAATTGGAGACATTGGCTAACTGGGGACACTCTCACCTAACTTGCAATGCAGGAATGGACCCCCTATAGCCCTTATTGCTTATTCTAGCATAAACGCACTTTTTTCAAATCTGAGTATGATAGAGCAGCCTAAATTACGCATTCCTCTTCGATAAAGTAAACTCTAAAGGTATTACGAAATGGTCATCACAGAATTAAAAGGAACCTGAAATTTATTAGACAGTGTTACGAAGAGGTATCCATTCCCTTATCAAATTCATTCAACCAGTGATACGAAATGTTTATAATTAAATCCTGTATGTTATTTTCATTCTATTCATTTTTATCAAAAGTTCATTCTTTGAACAATTTGTTTTTAACAGTAAACTTAATAATTGTTACATTATTTGACCGCAAATTTAATTGGCTGCTTAATAATTAAGTAGCAAATGATATTTTCCTTAAGATAGCTTATAATAATGGCAGCTCAGTAGCCTTAATATCGTCTTGAAATTTTCATGCCTCGTCTTATTTGGAAGTAATAAAATATTCAATGGCAAGGAATTTCGATCCCGACACCACTTTTACCTTTTATACCATTATAATTTATTTACATCCATCCATCTAGGTGTTGAATTAATTATCCATTCTGTTCATGGACCACCACCTACGTCATTCGATTAATGTTAGTTATCTTGTTTTCACAGTCAATACATATTATATTTAGATATACGCTTCCCATATACCTAAACATAGCAAAAGCTCAAACTATCATCCTCCCGCCACGCGTCAATCTTACACCACAAAGATTTCCAGTTTAGCAAAGCCTCTCGTCGTAAGCTCGGCTCATATGTCCCAATACACCTCCCTCGCTTTTCTCCTCTAAAGTATGTTGTCCGCCCTCATTTTCCCAAAAACTTTTCTGAAAGATTTTTCGTCCACACCTCTGACAGAGGCTCTTCCAATATACACGGTTATGTACATATGCAGATGATGCTCCATCGCTTATTCAGGTTTTATTTCGAAACTTATTTTAGTGATTTAACCCGTCTAGCGTATACTTAGCAAATGACGTCGAAATAATACATGAGGAAGGGGATCAATTCCTCCTGCTCCGGCATAATCGGGCAGTACGGTTGTACGTCCTTGCCGCTACGAGATGAGGAGACGCGAAGGAGAAACTTATACGTGCTGCTTAAACGTGCGATTTTGATAAGCCTGGCCTTATCTAAGTTGGCATGGAACGACTTCGAACGAAGTTGCTCGTAAGTTTTCATGTGTTTCTCAGAAACACGCACTCAGGAGTCCTGGCAATAAGCCAGGATTCGAACCAGTACGTCGTGCCGCGTACGTCGGAGACGCTTTCGACCCTGATAAATCCAATACGAGTCAAGTGTGACTCAAAATCTCTACACTCCACCAGCGTCGCTATAAAGGGAAAAATGATCTGCAGTTCGTTACTTGGTTTTCTTCCTTCAGAAGATATGGGACTACGGTACGTCTGTCTATAATTTCCTTTAATTCCTCATACAAAATTGTCAGCCTCGAGTAGCATTTCACTATGATATCAGCACACCATGGTGAATCACAGTTAAATTAAGCTAGCATTCATGAAATTGAAAATGACTATGGTATTAAAGAGGCAGTCAGCACACTCTTAGATAATACGTGAATAAGAGGTCGTAGATTCTACGGAACGCAAGTTATTGGACGAATTCACGTGCAATTTGGGTATGCAGATACTATGCGATGAAGCCACTGGAAGGGACGTGAAGTGATTTCAATAAATAAGAAACCTATTTACCGTAGAATCCAATAAAGCACATCTTAGAATGAGTTAAAGTCTACTTCGAAAAATGCGCGTGTAATTATTGTATATATGCACTGTATTATTAAAGCAGGTTACAGAAACAGTATATCATTATAAAAATTCATAGGTCGGAGAAACGTCGTTTCGAAAGTATGAGTGAAAATGGGGTCACAATTAATCTGTATATTTTACATGTGTTTACATCGGTCCTATTATGTCCATCATAGATCCATCATTGATACAAATCATACTCATATTTTTAAAATGAGGTATTTACTCGCTTTCTACAATTTTCCTGTTTTATTCCCTTCCATACAAAATATTTACATAATACTATAGGTATCTTTAATGCTGCCGTATTTCTTGATGTTATTCTTTACAACATAATCTCACGAACAGTTCCTCAACCGTTTGCACACCGCTTGTACCACTGGATCAACGTCGTTGATCTGTAATTTGTTCTTTGTCCTTGTCTTCAGTAACCAGTTAAAATATGGACATGGAATGAGACTGCACTTCAAGGAAACACGGAAACATCTTTAATTCTTCCTTTCGAAACAAAATTTTTGTTTCTCTTATATCTTCCAATGCAGACATCTGATTGGGTTCTCTATATATCGAGTAACTAAAAACGTTTCTAAAGTACACAGGACTAATTGTTATTGCTACTTTTGTAACTGACAAGCTTCAGCTTTGTCTTATTGCCGATATTCCAAAAATTTTTTTCGCTCTACCTTTGTGTGTCTAATTCTGCACTCACTACGTATCTGTCCTAATATCGTCACAAAGTAAGTAGGATTTAATCGATTCTCTGACAGAATCCCCTACAGGGGCTTGTGATTCGGTTACAATAAATGGGAGGTGACAATGCATGTCTATATTTCGAACTTCTAGCGACATACTGCAGCGAGGAAATGGTACAGCTCTAACTCATTCACAGTTGAGCGAAGCATGGTAAACGCATATGCATCGAGGGGCGTCATCGAGGTGATATCTAGTTGCAGTAGTCGATTCCTTGAGGGCAGGTGAAAGGGGAATGCGGAATAAAATGTATAATAAAATGTGCTTCTTAACCCTCCTATGGTTTTCGAATGCTGGAAGCTTAAACGATCGTGGATTCGAAGACCTGTAGCCATACGCACTTTGAAATCTCTATTTTGTTCCGGTTTTGCAGCTACACTCCAGTTAACCATTGAGTACTTCTGTTTCGTATTTATACGTAGTTTGTCTTACTAATAGCTTGATGGAAATTGTTGGGACCTTTATATCGATGTAGCAGTGCAACGCGTTTTTTCATTTTTGTTGGATACTCTCGGTTAATTGTCCATCGGCAGTTGGTTCGAGACGAAAAATTGATACGCAGGAATTTGTACGAGTGTCTCTTGATTGCTATTGGTGTTTCCGGCATGCATCGCATGCCTGATAATGTATACATATTATATCAAGCAATTCAATATAGATAAGAAGTTATAAATAATCCTTCTCTTACTTTAATGGTAAATGTCAAAAATAATTTTTATGTAAAAAGTGTATTTTTTAAATAATTATGATGACAGGTAGTCAGGAATACGTTGTTTTAACGGATTTGGTATTACTGAAGTTAAGTTTTATTCTACACTATACGAATTTAGGATACAAAGCTGATAGTGGGATATTTTATAAATGTTTGGTAAGCTTTGTATTGCGGTATGGATGAATTCGTATTCGGATAATTTTTTAGTCGAGCATTATTTGGTAGTGAGAATCACTCTTAGTGTTCTATTAGGTTCAAAAATATCACGCTTTCAAGAACAGCTCTCATATATGTTGTGCTTTTATAGAAACCGTTTATACTATAATTTCAATGTAAATATGCATAAGTTGACTTCTCTGCTTCGTGTTTGTGGTACTATCTGTAAGGAGCATCCTGTTAAATTACACACATTTTTGATACAACAGATATGAAGGTATCACAGGAAAGGAAATGTCCACAGATATCCATTCTCCTTGATTTTCTGAGTTTGTTACATCTTACTGGTTAAAAGAGAATATTCTATTATCTTAACGTACTATGATTAGTATTCCAATGTTCTAATACTTCTTTATTTTTTATGCTCTTATAGATAGTAGTAAAAGTAAATAAATCTAGAAATAACTTATTTGGTTCAAAGACATTTCAAAGATACCAGTTTGTAAGGAACAGAATTGTAAACCCCCTAAATTGAATGAAATTGCTTCTAATTTACAATCCCCTACGCATTCAATAAGGCAGAAGCATATATTAAATTTCTAAATGCAATGAAAGGCGTAAAATTAATACGCAATACATTAAATTCTAAACGTGCTTTCGTGCGAAAAATGGCTCATAATATTCTCCCCCTCTATTTATTTATAGTGAAAATAACACACTTTACCGTGAATAATAGCCAGTGTGAAATGCTTTCGTCATGTTTGGAATCCAACTTTTTGACTGCACGTGATACTTTACAGAACTGCTACAGTGGTATTGCACCAAGCTTATCTGCAGTGCGTTGATTCCCAGATTATTGTAGTTCATTATATTCAATTTGCGTCCTTGAGCCCCTTGTATTTAAATCAGTTCATTGGCACGGTATTGGCAGCCGATTGAATGTAATTCTTGGAATTATTGCAAAATATTAGTGAAGATGTCGAGCAGAGACTGCATTTATAGTGTTGGCAAAATTGACCTTCGTTGAAGGTAATAAAACGTTGCACAAAATAAGTATCTGAGTCTCTCATTTCTCTGATATTGATAGTAAGGTACGAAATTTTCCAAATGGAATGCGTTTTCATTGAATTAATTAACAATACATTTAATAGTGATCGACGATAATAAAAAAATTTCACTCTAAGGAATGTGAATTTTTTAATTTTAATTGGCAAACAGTTTCATTAAGTGTTCCTTATAAAATAAGTATCTGGAGAAATAGGAATAATAAAGAACAGAACGAAATATTGACCTTCAATGCGAAACTCTGATATACCTCCTACAGCGCCAATTATGCTTGACGTAATATTAGCTGATATTAATATCTGTGCTACTGTTGAGGGGATTCTGAAGTTAATGAAAAATGAAACCTGCTCAAAAATGAACACGTGAATATTAATTTCCCTGCCAACAGTTTTATATCGTTTCGTTTCGAAAATTCTGTTTTAATATAATTTAATTGCATAGTCTGGGAAATAATCTTGGCACAGGTACTTACTGGCGTGGTTAATTGAAATTGCCTTTATGTTAAATCCATAGTGTCACTGGAAAAATGACCACCACCTTTTACTTTCGAATATAAGCTTCAAGCCTACGATCTATGTAAAATTATTTCAAATATACCTCTATCAAACTTTTTATTAATTATGTGCACGACGTGTCATAACAATATTAATCACAGGAATAAGTACTTAAATCTTCGGCGGTATAATTAAGTTCGAGGACACGCATGCATCATTTTTTAAAGTAATACAGTTTTCCTTTCAACCATCCTTCTAAATTTTATCGCTACATATATAAAATTGAAATAAGAACTAAGATAGTTTATGACTTAAGAATAACATGCATACTAATATTACTGGTAACATAAGCAGTAGTTTATTCGAATTATACATTGCCTTCTTAATACAGTTTTCCTTTCAACCATCCTTCTAAATTTTATCGCTACATATATAAAATTGAAATAAAAACTAAGATAGTTTATGACTTAAGAATAACAAGCATACTAATATTACTGGTAATATAAGCAGTAGTTTATTCGAATTATACATTGCCTTTCTTTTTTATTTCTTAAATGCTAATCGTTATTTCCTGTTACATGATACCCAAAGGACCAGAATTTCAAACTTAATTTCCGAAATAAATATCATCATAACGTATTTCTCGAAGATTATGTACCACCTATAAATTCAATTTACTACTATCGAAGCTGATTTCATCCATAGTGATCATTATATTTCTACAGTTACTCACTGTGTGATAGAAAAAGGATATAGATTTTTCAGAGAGAATAGAATATGAGTTGCTACTCTTCATCCGTTACATTAAAAAAATTGTGAAATATATACCATTAATGCACACTATTCTTCAACGTAATTTCATTCCCCTTGGTCAACATTTTACACGCTACACGGATCCAATTCTCTCTCGCTTCGCGTCCAACCCTTTATATCTCGTACATTCTAGCTCACCTAATAACAGACGAATATGATAATCGAAATACCTGTTATTCGTTTTCCTGTAAAAAACGTTGTTTGGGATTAGGGTTTAAATTTCATTTTAATTCTCATGCATTTGTCTCGTTTCCTCCACATCAGACCAATGCACGCATCAAAATTTTGAAATCATACGCTTCGAATAAAATTTTGATACAAGATTATGTTTGTAGTAATACAAAACATATATGTTAATGGGTATAAGTTATAAATAGTTCAGTTTTACTTCAACAGTTAGCAGTGTCTCAAATGCCAAATAAGTTAGTGCAATCAATTTTAGTAAAATACAAGCGATTAAGTTAGACGTAAATGTATAAGTTATTAAAGGGTAAATGTCATGAATCGAATGAGGCATGCTTAAGTCAAAAGTAAGGGGAAATATATCGATAGGCGAATGGGAGCTGTTAGTGTACTTTATTCGTCAAGCATCGGCAAACCGAAGATTTATAAACGATACGCAGTCGTATCTTCGGCGAGAAATTTGTAATGCAAAACACACGCTGACTATTCTCCTCGGGTTCTTCGTCGTGAGGTGTTCAACAAAAAGTACCGAAACCCATGAATGTAACGTGTCTTGGAAAACACTCCGTATAAGGTGAAGATGCACTAACAGCAATTCCCTAGCTTTATCACTTCACGCGATAGTATTTTCTTTTCGCCAACACCTTGCACAATGTCAAGGCGAAAAATCCTTCTGAACGAACCAATAAAAGTTTCTTAATTAAACTAAAGTCATTACCTTTTCCTTTAAAAATTTGATTTTAACAGGTGCATGTATTAAGAAATATTATCTTGTATTTATGCACCATTGCAGGAATTGCTGTTTCCTTTGTGGAGTCTAGAATTTCCAACTTCAATCTAGAAATAATTGGACTTCCTTCTCACAGGACAGAAGTAGTAATTTCAGAGTATTCTAGAATTAACTTTTGGAAAAGGTTGGGAAGGGAAGAGTATTATATCATTGTGTAGAACAGGAGTAGATATTTTGAAAAATATGAAATGGAAATCACGCGCTTCAATCATGCTCCTTAAGTAAGATATAGTCAAATATTTTGCAACTACATTCAATATTCATTATCCGTTAAGGAACTGAATTACGAATTAGAAATGTGCCTTCAAAGTAAAAGTTAGAGATATCCATAAATATTAACTAAGGGCCGTGTTGTTCAAAAATTGTGATACAAATGTAATAATATTTTCATTCTACTCCAAAAGAGGAATTGCCGTCGTTAGGTAAAGTTGGATATCTTTCGTAGCAACATTCTTTACACTTATTATTGTATAATGACGCATTATATATCAGCCGCTTATAACAGTAACTTCTATATTAAGAAGATTAATTCAAAGTATCTTCTCCTCCAATCATTATACCATTTTTACAAATAAGTTCTATGTACGTCGATTATCCCCGATTCTCAAATTTTTCCTATAAAAGGACGTTTCATTTTCCCATTCGTTGCTACCCTCCTCATCATAAATTTTGTATAATGACGAATTTTAAATTAGTCGCATATAGCATGGTAATTTCAAAATTAAAATGACTGATTCAAAATTTCTCCCAGAAGAAATGAGTTTGCTTTCGGCACCTCGCATTCTATATCTACTTCTCAATTGCAGATTTATCGATTATACACATTTCTCAGTTTTTTCCCATAAATGGACCGTATACCATGCCCGTGATGTTGAATAATGACGAATTATAAGTCTGTCATATCTGGAACATTGTAGGATACCATTACGGAAAGAAACCTCGAATCGGCGATTGCCAACTGGAACTACTTATAAACCGATCAATATTTTCTAGATGCAAATGGAGAAGTTAGTTTGGGCAACAAAATTATGTTCCGCCCTCTCAAATTGGATGTGAAACGTAGGTTAGGAAAAGCATAAAGCATGATCCTTGATGACAAAAGCCGGCTCCTTAGATATCAACTCTGAACAGCACGAGCGTGAGTCGTTTGTTGTTCGAAAAGGTGTTAAATTGGAGTGCGTCTTTGTGTGTTCTCATTTCGTTACATGGTGTCCTTTCCTTCGTTTAGATAGTTTTTCAATTTTGCGATGGTGTTATTACGCTATTCTTGGTTCCTTAATTTCTGGTAACGCAACGCTACCTTTCGCCATCCAACAATTTAGTGATTTAGTAACTCAGAGGTTTCGAAATTTAGTAATTTCCACATTAAGAATATTAGTTCCGAATGTTGGAAGAATATGCGGAATGAAAGTACAGGAAGGTTGATCATATTACAGTAATAGAAGAAGAATGGGCATAATAAGTAATATGAAATTTTTAGTTAAATGTTTGTGAGTAGACACATAATCCACTGTACGTTCAGCAATAAATAGAAATATTCATCATTCGTGTAGATATAAGGAATGGGAGGAAATAAACCGTTCTTTTATCAATGATTAGGTGGAAGTACTTCGGATAGTAAAAGATCGTTGAAGATAAAAGGGAAATGAAACTGTTGAATATTACATGGAAGAGTTTATAAATTTTACTCCTTATAGGTATCGATAATGTTTGGAAAATGTATTGTAGGGTATAAATAATTCACTCTTCATCTTTATTTTCCGACTTTTAATTATACCTTCCTTTGTAATAGAGGTTTAGATGAAGAGACCTTAATTGGGGCAACGCTTCCTTCTGATATTAGTTATGTAATTAATACCATATTATTATGAAAATTTCGTATCCTCCCACGTTCCATCCTAATTTTCTTTTAAAGCAGCGCAATTTTTCACCCTTTTATACAAGTTTGCCGTTTAGAAACCAGTAAATATAATTTAGAGGCAAGAAAATCTTGTCTACAATACCTTATCGTAATTTCACATAAAGCTGCACCGAAACACGGTATGTATGGATAACATTAACAGATAATTCTGTGTAAATAAAGCTGAAAACTAACAATTCCGGAAACAATTACTGGGACTAGATGTTCCAGCTATTTGTATACACGATAAAATCATGCTGCAAAAATTACAGTAGTTAATAATAATCAGAATAATATTTCCCGAGAAACTGCATCTTAACTCAGAATAGTTAAGTTGCCAATATTTCAAAATCCACTTCACAATATGGGCATGTATATTATAGGGTACAAGCGTTGCAGCAGAAGGCTTTAATAAATGGTTTCGTCAAGCACGGCTATAACGTATACATTTGCAGCAGCCGAACGCACTCCAGTCACGTATTTCGATCAAATCACGCTTCTATTCGCGCGTTTTTCGCACGATGAGAGGAATTAATAATAGACAGGATGTTTCGTTTGGAAATTGTCTGAAGGTGGCGTCGGACTGTGCTTTGATTAGAGGCAAGCGCCGCTACGTTGTAGATTGGTACAAGCTCGCAGGAGTCCATGCTGCTCGCATACACGCAAATGGTAATAGGGCCTAATATTTAGATCACCGCTATTATGGTGCACCGTGGCCCATTGCTAGCCACCGGCTCACGGCGTATTTATTTGGCTCGCCGCCTACAAACGTAAAACACCAGTTCGTTAGGGTTCGCTATGCGTCCTACAGCGACGACATTATTACATTCCGACGTCGTAACCACGGAATTTGCAACGAAAGCACTTTCATACAGATAAGTGGATGTCAAGCAACTTGTTTCGGCGTTCAATGACTTTCCATTGCACGCAACCAAGTGCAAACGTAGACCTGCTATCTTTTCCTTTGAGCAGTTATAACTTTGGGAAGAGAGACCCGGGAATATCACTTGTGGGCTGTATGTAAATGGTAAACCCGTCCTCTTGAGTCCTTCGATCGAATCACCTCTTGGACATTTTTGTGGCGGAAGACGGAGACGGGATTTCGGTTTGAAGATTGGGGAAGTATTAAGATTCATTTCTCTTCTAGAAATTTACGCCAAGGCTCCAAATTCGAGAAAATTAAACCACCGTAGAAGCCACATGGTACTTAGTATACGATTCTTGACTACCAGGTTATTTCTTTCCGATTAAATTATTCGATTAAACTCCGAAGTTATTTGCTGTTATTTCAATAACCAGATGGAATTTAGGTTGCTCCTATTCAGTATGATTGGTATGTGTTAATGGAATTGCATCCAGTGAGTATTCCACCATATTAATATTTCAACAAGTAGCATGTTGCTGGCATACTCTCCATTGCGTCCTAAATTAATTGGAAATGAAAAATTGCGCAATAACTTTCACGGTGTGACTTTAGTTGTTTTATAAGCCGCAATTGAACGTAATGCAAAAAAGATAATTTCCTATTGAAGCAACCAGTGGTCCAATTTTTACTAATTCTCAGCAAACAACTGCCTCTGCCTTCTACAGAAAAGCAGTATGAATACAAATTCAATCCCTGGATACGAAAGTAACACTCACGAAGTTATACGTTGTAGTGTACGGCGCTAACCGCTTACACTACCATAATGGGACTATAGCGTCGTTAGTTTCACATACTAGAGCTCATAAACATCAATCGCACCCGCGTTTGGCTGAAATTACATGGAGCGTATATTAAAGACCTCGAAATTCGTATAAATCAAAAAATTGACAAGATTTTAATTGGAACAATGTTTGTATGTAAGCTGCAAGTTATAATTTAGTAACATCATCATTCTCAGTTCCTCGTAAGTATATCAAGGTGCAAGGACTGAAGACGGTTCTAGCAGAAAATAAGCATTATTTCGCAAATCAAACCTGCCAAAGTTCAAATCCAAAACCATTTCCAAACCTTTTACTTGAAATACCCCATTGGATCGGTCATTCCTTTGGTCACATGATTGCGCAATATTGCGCCCAATATAAGTTAAATTATTATTCCTGTATTTTTCGAAATTCTTCTTTCCTTTTCTCGTTCGTGGGTCAATTAACCTGTGCTAGGTTTAGCGTTAAATTTCAATGGACGATGCGTGGAATGTCGGAATGAAATAAATTCACGCGTTAGTTAATACCCAACGCCTCGTACACCGCTTTAAGAAGTTTCGTCGAATTTTCAGCTGGAAACATTCGAACCGCTATTTTTCTGCAACGATTGGATCACCGAGGGCGAAGTGTTGTAAACGCACTAGGTTGATGATACTCGTTCCGCGGACTAACTCAAACTCCTTCCCGACTCCCTGCCAGGATAAATGCTAACAGGCGCGTAACGGAGGTAAGAAACGCGCGTTCGCGACCGCCCTTACGACACATTACGGGCGACGTGCGCACTCCGCACGCCGCAAGGAGAAACCTTGAATTGGCAATCCACGGCGGAGGTGATGTTAACAGCGCTCGTTCCAGATGACGACATGGAAAAGACACATCCGAGCCACTTCTGATCCGAGAGGACTCCAAGAACGCCCCGGCAACCGCAGACTGCTCCCAATTCAGGTAAAAGGAACTGGGCAGCGCGGCTGAAATGAGGCAAATGCCCTGGCCCCGACCGAATCGAGTCGGAGGTGATTCAAGGTCAGGTAAAAGGAACTGGGCAGCGCGATAGCGCGGCTGAAATGAGGCAAATGCCCTGGCCCCGACCGAATCGAGTCGGAGGTGATTCAAGATAAAGGAACTGGGCAGCGCGATAGCGCGGCTGAAATGAGGCAAATGCCCTGGCCCCGACAGAATCGAGTCGGAGGTGATTCAAGAAGCATGGAGCTCTACTCATCAAGAGCTACTGAACCTCGTCAACGTCTGTTTGGAGTGGGGATTCTTCCCGTGGATATGGAAAATCGGTAACGTTGTTACTATTCCCAACGGTCCAGACAGAGGCATAAGTAGCGCATAGTCGTATAGGCCGATATGCTTGCTCTCAATGACTGGCAAGCTGTTGGAGTGACTAATGGCGAAAAGGATGGACCCACTCTTCCACAATCTTATACTGTCCTCTGAGCGACAGTTCGCATTCGGTGCTAGAAAATCGACACAGGACGCAATTGCGAAGCTACGTGGAGCGATAAGTGAGAAGGGCGAGTGGAAGTACATTCTAGCGATCGCACTCGACATTTCGGGTGCCTTCGGTCATGTGTGGTAGCCTAACGTGTTCCAACAACTGAAGCGAAGGAACTGCGCGCAGGACATGTACAAGCTGACGCAAAGCGACTTCACGGACAGGAGAGTCCAGCTGATAGGGAAGCACGAACCTGTCGAGATTCCAGTAACAATGGTTTGCCCGCAAGTGTAGATACTAGGACCCAGCGTCTTGATCCTCTTTTCGGCGACTTGCTGGTACAACTAGAGTCCGAGGAAACCCATTGCGTATCGGTCGCTTGCGCCGACGACATAATAGTCCTGGTCGGCGGTAACTCGAGGGAGGAACTGCGGCGAGAAGAGCAATCAGCGGTCACAGCGGTCTCTACACGGTGAAGCCGCAAGAGGCTAGCACTTTCGGCCGAGAAGACGGAGATGCTGCTGGTGAATAAGAAGCTCGACGCCGAACGTCCACCAACAATTTGCATCAACGGGAAAAGTATCAGGATGCGCCCATCGATCAAATACCTGGGCGTTCATCTTGAACGCGGCCTGATGGTAGAAATGCACGTGCAAGAAACAACGCACAAGTGCAGAAGAATGTTCAATAGCCTTGCAAACGTGGCCAAGGCGAACTGGGTTGTCGGACGTGGAGCCATAACCACCCTGCACAGGGGGCTGCTTCTCCCAATCGCCGCGTACGCCGCAGCCGGCTGGAGCTGTCAAATGGACCTGAAGACAAAAAAGGTTCTCGAGAAGTCGCAGAGTATGGCCCTGCATTTGGTCACGAAGTTATACCGGACAATTTCGACAGAGGCTCTTGAAGTGATAGCAGGGAAATGCCAATCGACCTGGTGGTCGAAATGCTAAAGCGGATAGACGCTGAAAGGAAAAGATGCGCATACATAGTGGAAGCAAAGGGACCCCTACGGGATGAGGCCTTGGCCACTTGGTAGGAGCGTTGGCGAGGGACAGGGAAAAGACGAACATCATAGGCCTACTTCAGCAGCGTCCACGAGAGGGTCAAGGATAAATGGATCCACGTGGACCACTATGTGACACAGTTCCTCAGTGGCCACGGAGACTTCAATAGCAAACTGAAGTACTTCGGCTGCAGCGATACGGAACTGTGCGACTGCGGAGAAGAGGAAACGCTGGGGCACATCATAGAGGACTGCCCACTCTATGGTGAAAGCCGGCGCGCACTAAAAGAAGGACTCGACGGCC
>NW_016914237.1:0-366 GCF_001483705.2 Eufriesea mexicana | reverse complement strand
CGGATACCGGGACGGTGCAGGTATATCGGCACACGCCATCCTGCTGGGACCGAGCGAAAGCTGGCAGCTCCGCCTCCACGTGGCCCCCGCTGGTAACGAGGCTACGGGCTGCTAGACAACCCGCAGCCACGGCCAAGTGAGCTGCTTCCCGCAAGGGTAGGTCCAACTTGTCCGATGATCCTTCAACTGTGAGGGCAGGGTTTTTCCAAACCGCGTGTTCAACACCTACACACGCGTTCCACTGCAGCGGGGACGCTGAAAAGTACAATAACAGCTTTTTCGCGATGCCGTTATGAAGCATTTGCTCGTGGTATGGCGCGGTCGCCAATTGGCGGGACCCGATAACGCACACAGTACTTGTCCTTA
>NW_016914236.1:0-209 GCF_001483705.2 Eufriesea mexicana | reverse complement strand
TGTAGCATTGCAATGGCTATAGCTCGCCAGTAGAATCTTTCCTCCTTATTTATACAGGGATGAGAGCTCACCACGATATAAGTCGAAAATGTCAATAAAATTGAATTTTCAAACCAAATACTATAGATTTGCCATGGCTATAGCACGCCAAAAGAATCTTTCGTCCATATTCACCCAAGAAAGTCAGCTCACCTCGATATTAGTCGAAA
>NW_016914235.1:0-562 GCF_001483705.2 Eufriesea mexicana | reverse complement strand
TGCGGGAAAGGTAGCTCACCACGATATTAGTCGAAAATGTCAATAAAAATGTATTTTTCAACCAGATTCTATAGCATTGCAATGGCTATAGCACGCCAGTAGGATCTTTCCTTCTTATATATGCAGGAAAGTTCAGTAAAGTTCAGGTCACCGCGATATTAGTCGAAAATGTCATTAAATTGAATTTTCCAGCCAGATTCTATATCATTGTAATGGCCATAGCGTGCCAATAGAGTATTTCGTCCATATTTATGCAATACAGATATTTCACCACGATATTAGTCGAAAAAGTCAATAAAAATGTATTTTCCAGCCAGATTCTGCAACATTGCATTGGCTATAGCGCGCCAATATAATCTTTCCTCCGTATTTATGCAAAAAAGCTAGCTCACAACGATATTAGTCGAAAATGTCAATAAAATTGAATTTTCCAACGAGAGTCTAGATCAGTGAAATGGCTATAACACGCCAATAGTATCTTTCCCCATTATTTATGTTCCAAAGGTAGCCCACAGCGATATTAGCCGAAGTGTCAATAATATTGAATTTTCCAGCCAGATTC
>NW_016914234.1:0-2015 GCF_001483705.2 Eufriesea mexicana | reverse complement strand
CGAGACATATATTGCTGGAATCCCCAGAACCATGCAAAATATAGTAGGGCACAGTAGAGCGCAAAGAGCCACCATACACCAGCGTATAGCACAAAGGCCAAGTGTATCCTAACCTAACCCGACCTAGCCTAACGTAACCAATCGTGGACTAGTCAAACTCAACGAGTCGGGAACACTATTTCTGGCCTCTCCAATGACAAGCAGAGCATACTACAGCACTGAAGAGCGCAGAAATCCCGTGAATAGCAGTGTATAGCACCAAAGACAAAGTCATCATAACCTAACCTGGCCCAGCATAGCCCAGCCAAGTGCAACGTAACTCAAGCTATCGTGTCACGACCACTATTACTGGCCGAGCCAGAGTCGGGAAAGGTATAGCAGAACAATGTAGAGCGCAGAAGTCCACCAAATAGCGGTGTATCCCACGAAATTCGAAGCTGTGCGGACCTAACCCATACCAAAGAAACATAACCGAACGTAGCATAACTCAGCGTAACGTGACGAGATCGCTTTGGCTGGACTCCGCAGAGCCAAGCAGAATATGCTAGAGAACAGTAGCGCGTAGAAATCGACCGCATTGTAGTGAATAGCACAGAAGACGGACATATCCTTACCAAACCTATCCAAACGTAGCCGAACCAAACGTAACACAACTCAACCTAACGTGCCGCGACCGCTACCTGTGGCGTCTCCATAGACAAGAGGAACATGATAGAGCGCCTTAGAGCACAGAAGTCCATAGAGTACATGTGTCGAGCACAAAAGTCAAAGCTATCCGAACCTAACCCAGCTCAACCTAACCCAACCAAACGTAATCTAACTCAATCTAACGTGCCGCGACCAGTATTCGTGGCCACCTCAGGGTCATGCAGCGCATATTACAGGAGAGTAGAGCGCAGGAAATCATAGAATCGCAGTGTGTAGCAGAAAAGTCGAAGCCACACAAACCTAACCTGAGCTAACTTTACATAGCCAAGCGTATCATAACTCAAACTAATGCGCCGATACCACTATTACTAGCTTCCTCAGAGCAAAGCAGAACACACTGGAGCACAGTGGAGAGCAGAAGTCCGCAGCATTCCAGTGTACAGCAGAGGGGAGGGAGATACCATAGCCTAACCCAGACAAACCTAACCTAGCCGAACGTAATCCGATTGAACCTGACGCCCCGCGGCCACTATTTCTGGCCTCCCCAGAGCCGAGCAGAGTATGGTAGAGCAACGTAAGGCGCACCAGTATTCCGCAGTTCAGGGTACAGCACAAAAGTCTAAGATATCCTATCCAAACCCAAGCAAACCTGACCAAACTGAATGTATCATAACTTAACCTAACGCGCCACGGCCACAGTTTCTGTCCTCCACAGAACAAAGCGGAGCGTATTAGACCACAGCAGAGCAAAGGAATCCACCGGATATCAGTGCATAGCGCAAAAGACAAAGCTACCCTGCTCTAATCCAACCCAACCTAAATGAATCAAACGCAATCTAAATCAACCTAGCGTGCCGCGACAAGTATTGGTGGCCTCCACGGAGTCAATGAGAGCATATGAGTGGAAAGCAGATCACAGAAATCCACGGAATCGCAGTGTATAGCAGAGAAGTCGAAACATTCGAAACCGAGACAATGCTAACACAGTTTAACCAAACGTACCGAATCTCAACATAATATGCCGCGACCACTATTACTGGCGTCCCCAGAGCAAAGCAGAACATACTATAGCATAGTTGGCCGCAGATGTGCACCGCATTACAGCGTACAGAACAGAAGTCAAAGATACTACAAACCGAACATAACCAAACGTAACTTAACGCAACCTGACTTGCCACGGCCACTGCTACTCCCCACCCCGGAGTCTAGCTGAGTACAGTAGTGCAATGTTGAGCGCACGAATCCACCGAATAGCAGTTTGTAGCACGAAAGTCAAAGAAATTGGAACCGAGCCCTCCTACCCAATCCTAACGAAACATAACCTTACACACACTAACTTCCTGAAGCCACTATTGCTGTCCTCAACG
>NW_016914233.1:0-390 GCF_001483705.2 Eufriesea mexicana | reverse complement strand
TCCGACTAATATTGGGGTGAGCTAACTTTCTTTCATAAATAAAGTGAAGGATTCAATTGGCGAGCTATAGCCGTCGCAATGCTAGAAAGTATGCATGGAAAATTCAATTCTATTGACATTTCCGGCTAATATTGTGGTGAGCTACCTTTTTTGCATAAATAAAGAGGAAAGATACTATTGGCGTGCTGTTACTATTGCAACACTATAGAACCTTCCTGGAAAATTCAAATTAATTGACATTTTCGACTAACATCGTGGTGAGTTAACTTCCATGCATAAATAAGGAGGAAAGATTCTATTGGCGTGCTATAGGCATTGCTATTCCATAGAATCTTCCTGGAAAATTCAATTTTATTGACATTTTCGACTAATATCGTGGTGAGCTATCTT
>NW_016914232.1:0-969 GCF_001483705.2 Eufriesea mexicana | reverse complement strand
TGCATAAATAAGGAGGAAGAATTCTATTGGCGTGTTACAGCCATTGCAATTCTATAGAATCTGACTGGAAAATTAAATATTATTAACATTTTTGACTAATATCGTCGTGAGCCAACTTTCTTGTATAAATAAGGAGGAAAGATACTATTGCCGTGCTATAGCCAATAAAATTCTATAGTATCTGCCTCGAAAATTAGACTTTATTGACATTTTCGAATATTATCGTGGTGATGTAACTTTCTTTCATAAATACGGAGGAAGGATTCTATTGGCCAGCTATGGCCGTTGCAATACTATAGAATGTGTCTCGAAATTTCAATTTTATTAACATTTTCGACTATTATCATCGTGAGCTAACTTTCTTGTATAAATAAGGAGGAAAGATACTATTGCCGTGCTATAGCCATGAAAATGCTGTAGAATCTTCCTCGAAAATTCAACTTTATTGACATTCTCGACTCATATCGTGGAGAGGTAACTTCCTTGCATAAATACGGAGGAAAGATTGTATTGGCCAGCAATGGCCAGTGCAATTGTATAGTATCTGGATGGAAAACTCTATCTTATTGACATTTTCGTCTTTTCGACTAATATCGTCGTGAGCTAACTTTTTTGCATAAATAATGAGGAAATAATCTTATGGCGTGCTATAGCCATTGCAGCGCTGTAGCATCTGTCACGAAAATTCAATTTCATTGACATTTTCGACTAATATCGTGGTGAGCTAACATTCTTGCATAAATAAGGAGGAAGAACTCTATTGGCGTGTTATAGCCATTGCAATTCTATAGAATCTGTCTGGAAAATTAAATTTTATTAACATTTTCCACTAATGTCGTCGTGAGCTAACTTTCTTGCATCAATAAGGTGGAAAGATACTATTGCCGTGCTATAGCGAATAAAATTCTATAGTATCAGCCTCGAAAATTCAACTTTATTGACATTTTCGAATAATATCGTGGTGATGTA
>NW_016914231.1:0-532 GCF_001483705.2 Eufriesea mexicana | reverse complement strand
TCGGCATAGTTTAGGTTATGCCGGGTTAGGTTATGTTAGGTTGGGTTGGGATGGGTTGGGTTGGGATGGGTTGGGTTGGGTTAGGTTAGGCTAGCCTAGGTTATGTTAGGTTAGGTTACGTTAATTTAGGTTAGGTTAGGTTAGGTTAGGTGAGGTCACGTTACGCCCGGTTAGGCAGGTCAGTTTTGCATGGGTTAGGGTAGGTTAGGCTAGTATAGGCTAGGGTAGGATAGGTTAGGTAATTTAGGTTAGGTTAGGTTAGGTTAGGTTAGGTTAGGTTAGGTTAGGTTAGGTTAGGTTGTGCTAGCTTAGGTTAGGTTAGGTTAGGTTACATTAGGATAGGTTCGCGTAGGTAAAGTTTGGTTAAGTAGGTTACACAAGGTTTTGTGAGATTAGATTAGGTTAGCTTACGTTGGGTTTGGTCAGGTTAGGTTAAGTGAGGCCATGTTACGCCCGGTTAGGCCATGCCATGTTTGATTAGGTTAGGTTAGGTTCGGTATGATCAGGACACGTCAGCTTGCGTTAGGTTAGG
>NW_016914230.1:0-678 GCF_001483705.2 Eufriesea mexicana | reverse complement strand
CCATCGTCTATTGAGCTATTCACAAAAATGCGGTCGATTTCTACGCTCTACTGTGCTCTAGAAGATTCTGCCCGGCTCTGCGCGTGCCAGCAATAGTATTCTCATCACGTTAGTTTGAGTTAGGTTTCGTTTGGTTTGGTTAGGATAGGATAGTTCCGACTTTTACGCTCTACACTGCCTTTCGGTGAATTTCTGCACTCTACCGTGCTATAATATGATCTGCTTGGCTCAGGGATGCCAGCTATAGTGGTCTCGGCAAGTTAGGCTGAGTTAGGTTGCGTTTGGATAGGTTAGGCTTCTCTGGGTTGGATTAGGATTTTTTTATAGCTTTGACCTTTCTGCTATACATTGCCATTCTTTGGACTTCTGCGCTCTACTCTCCTTTAATATTTTCTGCTTGACTTTGGGGAGGCCAGCATATTGGACTCCGCTCGTTTGGTTCATTTCGTCTACATTAGTTTGGGTCGGGTTAGGTCTGGTAAGGTAAGGGAATCCTTGACATTTGTGCTATTCGCTGCTATTTGGTCGCTGCCAGGGCTCTACTATTCTCTAGGGTGTACCGCTTGGCTCTGTGGATGCAAGTAATATTGGTCTCAGCACATTACGTTTAGTTATGTTATGATTGGTTCTATTACCTTTGGATAGGTTAGGATAGGATTGCTTCGACATTTGTGATAT
>NW_016914229.1:0-9188 GCF_001483705.2 Eufriesea mexicana | reverse complement strand
AGTAGAGAAATGTGAAGCGCACGAATCCAACGAATAGCAGTGTATAGCACAAAGTCGAAGACCTAACGCAAGCTAATCTTACCTAACCATACGTAGCATTCCTCAACGTACCATGCAGCGGCCACTATCGGTGGCCTATCCAGGGCCAAGCAGAATATAGTAGAGCGCAGTCGAGCACAGAAGTCCACAGAAGAACTCTGTATAGCGCGCATGTCGAAGTTATCCTTACCGAACTTAACCATACCTAAACTAACCTAGCGCAACCTAACACAATCTATCGTACCGAGACCAATATTGGTAGAATTCGCAGGGCTAAGCATAATATAGTAGAGCTCAGTTCAGCACAGGAATACTCCAAACGGTAGTGCATCGTACGAAAATCAAAGTTAACCTGTCCGAGCTTAACATATCCTAATACAACTAAACGTAACCTAACACAAGCTAACGTGCCCTGACTACAATTACTGGACGCCACAGAGCAAAGCAGAATATATACAATACGGTAGAGCGCAGAAGTCCACCTACTAGCGGCTTATGGTGCAAGAGTCTAAGTTAGACTGTCCTAACCTTACCAGACGTGACATACACAAACGTAGCATTACCTATCCTAACGAGCGGAGCAGCTATTGCCAGCATCCCCAGATCTATGCAGGATATACTAGAGCACAGCAGAGCGCAGAACTCCACTCCATTGCAGTGTGTAGCACAACAGTGAAACATATCCTTACCTGACCTGACATTACCTAACCCATCCAAACGTCGTGTCAATAAGCATGACGTGACGATACCTATATTTATGGCCTTCGCAGAGCCGAGTAGAACATATTAGGGCACATTAGAGCCCAGAAATCCACCGAACGGCAGTGAATAGCACAAAATTCATAGTAGCCAATCCCAACATAGCCAAACGTAACGCAGCCGATCGTATCGAATCTCAACCTAACATGACGAGACCACTATTACTGGCCACACCAAGCCCAAGCAGAGCATATGGGAGCACATTGGAGCGCAGGAAACCACGGAATACCATTGTACACCACTAAAGTCAATGGAGCCTATCCTAACCTAGCCACACGTGACATACACAACCGTAGCCCAGCTCAACCTAACATGACGAGACCGCCATTGCTGGCCGCCCCAGTGCCAAGCAGAATGTAGTAGAGGCGAGTGGAGTACAGAAATCCTACCGAGTAGCAGTGTATAGCACGATAGTCAAAGATAACCTGACCGAGCTTGACACAACCTAACCCAGACAGACGTTACATAACACAACCTAACGTGCCGCTTCCCCAGGGACAAGCAGAGAATATTAGAAAACAGTAGAGCGCTGAAGTCCACGGGACAGCAGTGTATAGCACAAAAGACATGGCTATCTTATCCTAATATATCCAATCTTAACATAGCCAAACGTGACATAGCTCAACCAAGCGTACCCCGATCACTATTTCTGGCCTCCACGGAGCCAAGGTGAAGTTACTCTAGAGTAGTAGGGCCCAGAAGCCCATATAAACGCAGTGCATAGCACAAAAGTCATATCTACCCAGACCTAATCCTAGATAACATAACCTAACCAAACATGACCCGTCTCAACCTCACGCGCCGCGAACACTAGTGCTCGCCTCCGCAGAGTCGAGCAGAGTAGAGTAGAGCAATGTACAGCGCAGAAATCCACCGAATATCTGTGTGTAGCGCAAAAGAAAAGTAATCCTGATCTAACCTTCCTATCCTGACCTGACGAGAGGAAACCTAACTCAGCCTAACGTTCGGAGACTGCCATTATTGGCAACCCAAGGGCCAAGCGGGACATATTAGACCATAGCAGATGGCACAAATGCTCCGAATAGCAGCGTATAGCAAAAGAGCCTAAACTATCCTACCCTAACCTTACCATACATAACATAACCGAACATGGCATAACTCAACCTAACGTGCCGAGGCCACTATTGCTGGCCACACCTAAGCCGCGCAGGACATATTAGACCACAGTAGAGCGCAGAAATCCACCCGGTAACAGTGTATAGCGCAAAAGTCAAAGCTACCCTTACCGGAATTAGGCAAACCTAGACTAACCAAATGTAACCTAACAAAACCTAACATGCCGAGACCAATATTGGTGGCATTGACAGGGCTAAGCATAATATAGTAAAGAGAAGTAGAGCGCAGATGTACACCTAAGAGCAGCGTATAGCACGAAGGTCTAAGTTAACATGATCGAGCGCAGCCTAACCAAACTTAAGTAAACGTAACATAACTCAACCTAATGTGCCGACACCACAATTACAAGTCTGCCCGGAGGCAAGCAGAGTATTCTGTAGCAGAGTGGAACACAGTATTCTACCGCATTGCAGAGTATAGCAAAAAAGTGGAAGATATCTTGGCCTAATTCGACCTAACCTAACCAAACCAAACGTAGCATGTCTCAAAATGACGTTCCGCAACCAATGCTCCTGGCGTCCCCAGAACAAAGCAGAACGTAGTAGAGCTCAACAGATCACGGAAATTCTCGGAATAGCAGCGTAAAGCACAAATGTCAACGTAGCCTTCACCAACCTATCCATACGTAACATACCCAAACGCAGCGAAGTTCAACCTGTCATGACGGGACCATGTTTGCTGGCCACCACAGGGACATGCAGAATGTACTAGAGCACTGTAGGGCGCAGACATCCGTCTCATTGCAGCGAATAGCACGAAAGCCGCATGTATCCTAACCAAACCCACATAAACCTAACTTAACCTAACGTAGCATATCTCAACACAACGTGCCGCGAGCACAGCTTTCGGCCTCCCCTGATCCTTGCAGAATATTGTAGAGGACAGAGTGTGACAGGAATCCACCGAATAGCAGTGCATAGCACGAAAGATGAAGATACGCAAACCAAACTTAACCCAACCTAGCCTAACTAAACGAAACCGAACTCAGCCTAACGTGTTCCGAACATAATTCCTCTGCTCCCCAGTGTCGAAAACGATATAGTAGAGCAATCTAGAGCGCAGGAATCCACGGAATAGCGGTGAGTAGCACAAAAGTCGAAGCTATCCATACCTGACCCAAGCTAACATAGCCTAGCCAGACATAGTCCATCTCAACATAACGTGCCGCGACCACTACTGCTGGCTTCCCCATCGCCAAGCAGTATGTAGTAGAGCACAGAATATCACACAAATCCACGAATAGCAGTGTATGTCACGAAAGTCGATTGTATCCTAACCAAACATAGCCTAACATAACCCAACCAAACGTCGGATAGCTCAACATCACCTGCCAGGATCATTGCAGCAGGCTTCACCACAGCCGTGCAGAGTATAGTAGAGCAAAGCAGATCAATTATATCCGCCCAAAAGCAGTGTAGAGCTCGAAAGGCGATGCTACTCTAACCGAGCCCAACCTAACCTAACGGAACCAAGCGTAACATAACTGAATCCAACGTGCCACGACTACTATTTCTCGCTTTCCCAGCGTCGAGCAGAGTGCGGTAGAGCAATGCAGAGCGCAGCAATCGACAGAATAGCTGCGTGTAGCACAACGGTCTAAGTTACACTGTCCTAAAGTGACCAAACCAGTTATATGCAAACGTCGCATAGTTAAACCAAAAGCGACGAGGCCACTATTGCTGTACTCGCCAGAGCCAAACAGAACAAATTTTAGCCCACAAGAGTGCAGAAGTCCACCGAGCAGTAGTGTACGGCGCAAAAGTCCAAGCTATACCGTCCTAACATAACCGAACGTGTCATAAGCAAGCGTAGCCTGTCTCAACCTAACACGCCAAGATTACTATAGCTGCCCTCACCAGAGCCCAGCAGAATGTAGTAGAGCACAGCAGATCACAGGAATCCACGGAACAGCAGTGAAAAGCGCAAAAGGCAGAGTAGCCTATTATAACCCAGCAAAACGTAGCATACACAAGCGCAAATTATTTCAACCTATCATGACCAGACCGCTATTGCTGGGTCCACGGGGACAAGCAGAGTGTACTAGAGCACAGCAGAGCGCAGAAATCCACCCACTAGCAGCGTATGGCACAAAAGTCTATGCCATTACCGTACCTTACCAAACGTAACGTATCGAAGCGTAGCTAAACTCAACCTTACGTGTCGAGGCGAATATTGCTGTCCTCCACCGAGCCAAGCGGAATATATTAGAGGACAGTAGGGCGTAGAAATCCGCAGCACCACAATGCACATCAGAAAAGTCAAAGATATACAAGCCATACCCGAAGAAACCTAAACAAACCCCACGTAGCATGCTCAACATTACGTCCCCAGACGGCTGTTGCTGCCCTCCCCAAAGCCAGCGATGATATTAGAGCATAGTAGAGCGCAGAAGTCCACCGAATAGCAGTGCATAGCACGAAAGTCACAGCTATCAGTACCGAACTTAGCATAGCCTAACCTAACCAAACGCAACCTAACGCAACCCAACCTGCCGAAACCACTACTGCTAGCCTACACAGAGCCAAGCAAAACATACTAGAGCACAGTAGAGAGCTAAAATCCACCTATTAGTGGAATGGAGCGGAAAAGACAAAGCTAACCTATACTAGTCTTAACAATCGTAGCATTGAACAACCCAACGTGCCGAGACCACTATTGCTAGCCAACGCAGAGCCAAGCAAAATATACCAGAGAATAGTAGAGAGCAGTATTGCGCCGAATTGCAGCCTGTAACACAACAGTTAAATGAATGCAAGCCGTACCCCTACAAACCTGGAGTGACCGAACGTACTCTACCTCAACACAACTTGCCCAGGCCCCCCAGAGCGAAGCAGAACATAGTAGAGCATAGTAGATCGCAAAAAACCACCGAATAACTATGCATAGCACAAAAGTCAAAGCTGCCCTATCCTTAGCTAACCAAAGGTAACATAACCAAACGGTAAGTAATTAAAAGTAGCGTGGCGAGAACACCGTTGCTGTCCTCGCCAGAGCCAAGCAGAATATATTGGAGCGCAGTAGAACGCAGAATTTCTCCGAATAGCGTTGTATAGCACAAAAGTGGAAGCAGCCCTACCCTAACATAAACCATGGTCACATAACCGAACGTAACACAACTCATACCAACGTGCCGCGACCACTATTGCTGGCACCTCCAGGGCCAAGCAGAATGTGGTAGAGCGTAGCTGGGCGCAGAAAACCACCGAAAAGTAGAGTATACTACGAAGGTCAAAGAAATCCTGACCGAAACTAACGCAAGCTAATCTGACGAAACGTAGTATAACAAAGACTGACATGCAGAAACCACTATTACTGTCCTCCGCAGGGTCAAGCAGAGCGTACTAGACCAATGTAGGGAGCAGAAATCCTCCGAATAACAGTGTATATAATAACAAGAAGATTCTGATAGAGAGCAGTAGAGCGCAGAAGTCCACCGAATAGCAGAGTATAGCGCAATAGTCGACCCCAACCTATCCTAACCGAACCAATCGTAATATAGCCAAACGTGACCTAGCCGAACGTAACATAACTCAACCCTAAATGCCGAGACCACTATTGCAGGCCTCACCAGATGTAGGCAGAAAATACTAGAGCACAGTAGGGTGTAGTTATCCGCCGAAGACTATTGCGTAGCACAAAAGTCAAAACTATGTTTTCCTAGCGTAGGCAAACGTAATATAGGCAAACGTAACGTAACCTAACCTAACGTGCCGAGGACTATTGCTGGCCTCCACGTAGCCGGGCAGAATATACTAGCGCACAGTAGAGTGCAGAAATACAACGCATTGCAGTATATAGCACAAATGTCAAAGATACCAAACCTAACTTAACCAACCGTAACACAACCTAACGTAGCGGAACTCAATCCATCGTGCCGAGACAGTAACTACTGGCCTCCTCAGAGTCGAGAAGAACATACTATAGGAGAGTAGAGCGCAGAAATCCGCATAATAACACTGTATAGCACAAAGAAGGAGTAGCCTTGACCAAATTTTCCCTACCCCAACCTAACCAAGCGTAACATAGCTCAAACAAGCTTGCCACGACCACTATTTCTGGCGTCCTCAGAGCCAAGCAGGCGGCAGTAGAGCAATGTAGAGCGCAGAAATCCACGAAACATCGGTGTGAAGCATAAAAGTAAAAGCTACCTCATTCTAACCTAACCAAACTTACATAGCTAAACGTAACCTAACGCAACGTAACGTTCCACGACCACCATTGTTGGACCCGCCGAGTCGAGCAGGGCATAGTAGAGCAATGTAGAGCGCGGAAGGCCACCGAATAGAGGTGCATTGCACAAAGGTCACAGCTACACAAACCAAACATTACCCACTCTAGCATAACCAAACGTAGTGTAACACAACCTAACGTGGCGAGACCACTATTGCTGGCCTCCACAGAGCCAAGCAGACGAGACTACAGCACAGTAGAGCTCAGATGTCCACCGAATAGCTGTTCATAGCACAAAAGTCAAATCTATCCTAACCAAACTTAACCCACCCCAACCTAACCAACCGTATCATAATTCAGACAAACGTGCCGCGAACACTATTATCGGCGTCTTCAGAGTCAAGCAGATGTCAGTAGAGCAATGCAGAACGCAGGAATCCACTGAATAGCATTGCGTAGCACAATAGTCAAAGCAATGCTACACTAACATATCCAAACGTAGCATACCCAAGCGTAAATTATCTGACCCTGACGTGTCTAGACCGCTATTGCTGACCTCTATAGAGCTAAGCAGAATTTACTAGAGCACCGGAGAGCGCATATGTACGTCGCACTGATGTGCAAGGCACAAAGGTTAAAGATATCCTACCCAAACCTGAAAAAGCCAAACCTAGCCGCGCGTGCGTAACTCTGCCCAACGTGCAGAGGACATTACTGCTGGCATGCCCAGCGAAAAGCAGCGCATGTTAGAGAAAAGCAGAGGCCAGAAATCAACCGAATAACAGTGTACAGCACAAAAGACGAGGCTATCCTAAAAGAAACAAACGTAACCTAGCCAAGCCAAATGTAACATAGCTGAAGCTAACGTGCGGAGCCACTATCGCTGGCATCCGCAGGGCCATGCAGAACACATTAGAGGCCAGCACAGCGCAGAAATCAACCGTACAGCATTGCATAGCGCAAAAGTTAGAGCTATGCTCTCCTAATATGACCAAACGTAGCGTAAGCAATCGCAACAAGGCTCACCCTGACGTGCAGGGAACACTATTGCTGCCCTCCCCAGAGCCAAGCAGAGCGTATAAGGGGAGAGTAAAGCGCAGAAATGCATAGGACGGCAGTGCATAGCACAAAAGTCGCAGCTACCGTATCCCAACATGACCATACGGAACATAAACGAACGTTGCTCATCACGTTTTAACGTGTCGCGAACACTAATGCTGGCCTCCCGAGATCCAAGCAGGATGACCTAGAGCATAGTGGGACGCAGAAAAGCACCTCATTGCAGTGTGTATCACAAGGGTCGGAGTATTCCTATCATTAGCTGACCAACCTTAACCTAACCATACGTATCCTAACTCAACATGACGTGCCGAGACCACTATACCGGCCGGCCCAGAGCCAAGCAGCACATACTGGAGCACAGCAGGGCGCAGAAATCCGCCGAATGGCAATGTACAGCACAAAAGTCGAAACTAACCGAATATAACCTATCTCAGCCTAACGTGCCGAGGACACAATTGCTTGCCTCCCCAGAGCCAACCAGAATGACCTAGAGCACAGTGGAATGCAGAAAAGCACCTCATTGCAGTGTGTATCGCAAGTGTCGGAGTATTCCTATCATAAGCTGACCAACCTTAACCTAACCATACGTATCCTGACTCAACATGACGTGCCGAGACCACTATACCGGCCGGCACAGAGCCAAGCAGCACATACTGGAGCACAGCAGGGCGCAGTAATCCGCCGAATGGCAATGTACAGCACAAAAGTCGAAACTAACCTCTCCTAACATGACCAATCGTAACATAACCGAATATAACCTATCTCTGCCTATCGTGCCGAGGACACAATTGCTTGCCTCCCCAGAGCCAACCAGAATGACCTAGAGCACAGTGGAATGCAGAAAAGCACCGCATTGCTGCGTGTATCGCAAAAGTCGAAGTTATCCTATCATAAGCTGACCAAACTTAACCTAAGCATACGTATCCTAACACAACATGACGTGCCGAGACCACTCTTGCTGGCCTCCACAGAGCAGAACAGAACATATTAGAGCAGAGTAAAGTCCAGGAATTCGTAGAATCGCAGTGTATAGCCGATGGATCGATGACATCCAAACCTGACCCAAACGAACATTACCTAACCAAACGTAGCCTAACTCAACAAAACGAGTCGCGACCAATGTTGCTGGCCTCCCAGGGCCAAGCAGAATGTAATAGAGCACGGTCGAACGCAGAAATCCACTGCATTTCAGCGTATAGCACAAAAGTCGAAGATATCCTAACAGAACCTGACCTATCCCATCCTAACCTGACATAGCGTATCCCGTCATAAGGTGCCGAAACCACAACTGCTGGCTTCCCCAGATCGAAACAGAACATCCTAGCGCACAGTAGAGCGCAGCAATGCTCCTAATAGCTGTGCGTGTCAAAGAAGTCAAAGATATAATATCCTAACATATGGCAGGGAGGCCAGCAGTGGTGGCCGCGTCACGATAGTCTTAGTTAGGTTATGCTTGGAAGTGCAACGATTGATTTGGTTTGGGTAGGCTAGCATGGACTTTTACGCTATGCACTACTATTCGATGCACTTCTGCTCTCTGCTCTGCTCTAGTGTATTCTGCTTGGCTCTGTGCTTGGCGGCAACAGTGGTCCCAGCACGTTAGGATGTCTTACGTTGCGTATGGTTACGCTACCTTAGTTAAGGTTTGGACGGGATAGCTTTCACTTTCTTGCTATACACTTATTTTCGGTGTATTTCTGTGATCTACTGTGCTCTGATATGCTATGCCTTGCTCTGGGAATGCTAGAAATGGTGGCGGATGCACGTTAAATTGCTTTGTTACCTTTGCTTGTGTTACGTTTGGCCAGATTAGGATATGGCAGCAGTGACGTTCGCGCTATAAGCTGTTATTTGGTAGATACCAGCTCCATGATATGCTCTACTGTGTTCTGCTTGCCCTGGGCAAGCCAGCAGTAGTGGTCCCGGCACGACAGTTTGAGATACGTTACGTTTGGCTATGTTACGTTTGTCTATGTTATGACAAAATAGGTCTGACTTTTGTGCTACACAGTGCTATTTGG
>NW_016914228.1:0-601 GCF_001483705.2 Eufriesea mexicana | reverse complement strand
TTATTGACATTATCGACTAATATCGTGGTGAGCTAACTTTCTTGCACTAGCAAGGAGGAAAGATCCTCTTGGTGTGCTATAGGCATTGCAAAGCTGTCGAATCGTCCTGGAAAACTCAATTTTATAGAAATTTTCGGCTTATATCGTGGTGAGCTAACTTTCGCGCATCAATAAGTAGGAAAGATTCTATTGGTGTGCTATAGCCATTGCAGTCCTGTTGAATCTGGCTGGAAAATACTATTTTATTGACATTTTCGACTAATATCGTTGAGAACTAACCTTATTGCATAAATAAGGAGAAAAGATTCTGTTGGCGTGCTATAGGCACTGCAGTGCTACAGAACGTTGCTGGAAAATTCAATTTTACTGACATTTTCGACTAATATCGTGGTGAGCTAACTTCCTTGCGTAAGCAGAGAGGAAAGATGCTTTTTGAGTGTTATAGCCATTGCAATGATATAGAATGTGGCTGGAAAATACAATTCTGTTGACATTTTCGACTAATATCGTGGTGAGCTAACTTCCTTGCGTAAGCAGAGAGGAAAGATGCTTTTTGAGTGTTATAGCCATTGCAATGATATAGAATGTGGCTGGAAAATAC
>NW_016914227.1:0-209 GCF_001483705.2 Eufriesea mexicana | reverse complement strand
ACATCCATACATCCATCCGTTCATCCATAAATCCATACATCCGTACATCCGTACATTCGTACAGCCATACGTCCATGCATCCATACATCCATTCATACATACATCCATACATGCATACATCCATACATCCATACATCCATACGTCTGTATATCCATACATTCGTACATCCATACATCCATCCATCCATCCATACATCCATTCATTCGTA
>NW_016914226.1:0-512 GCF_001483705.2 Eufriesea mexicana | reverse complement strand
CATAACCTAACCTAACGTAACCTAACTCAACCTAAAGCGCTTGGACCACTATTGCTGGCGTGCGCAGAGCCAGGTAGATCATGCTATAAAACATTATAAGGCAGTATCACCGAATAGCAGTATACAGCACAAGAGTCAAATTTATCCTCTCGAACCTAACCAAACTTAGCATACCCAAACGAAACGTAACAAAGCCTAACGTGCCTAGACCAATATTGCTGGTCTCCACACCGCCAAGCAGAACATATTGGAGAAGAATGGAGCGCAGAAGTCAATATAATAGCAGTGTATAGCAGAAGGATCAAAGACATCCAAACGTAACCCACGCCAACAGAACCCAACAAAACGTAACATAACAAAACCTGACGTGCCGCGGCCACTATTTCTGGCTTCGCCATAGCCAATCAATATATATTAGAGGAGAGTGGGGCGCAGAAATCCAGTGGTAAGCGGTGTACAGCAAAAAAGTCAAAGATACCGAATCCTAACCCAAACTAACATAACCTGACCTG
>NW_016914225.1:0-577 GCF_001483705.2 Eufriesea mexicana | reverse complement strand
TAAATAAGGAGGAAAGATTCTACTGGCGAGCTATAGCCATTGCAATGCTTTAGAATCTGGCTGCAAAATTCAATTCTATTCACATTTTCGACTAATATTGTGGTGAGGTACCTTTCGTGCATAAATAAGGAGGCAAGATCCTATTGGCGCGCTATAGCCAGAGCAATGCTGTTGAATATGGCCGGAGCATTCAATCTTACTGACATTTTCGACCAATATCGTGGTGACCTAGCTCTCTTGCACATGTAAGGAGGGAAGATTCTACTGGCGCGCTGTAGCCATTGCAATGCTATAGAGTCTGCCTCGAAAATTCAATTCTATTGACATCTTCGACTAATATCGTGGTGGTGGTAGCTTTCCTGCATAAATAAGGGGGTAAGATTCTATTGGCCAGCTGTAGCCATTGCAATTCTATTGCACCTGGATGCAAAATTCAATTTTATTGACATTTTCGACTAATATCGTGGTGAGCTGACATCTATGCATAAATAAGAAGGAGAGATTCTATTGGCGCGCTGTAGCCATTGCAATGCTATAGAGTCTGCCTCGAAAATTCAATTTTATTGACATTTTCGAC
>NW_016914224.1:0-912 GCF_001483705.2 Eufriesea mexicana | reverse complement strand
GGATTTATGGATGTATGGATGTGTGGATGTATGGATGTATGGATGTATGGATGTATGGATGTACGAATTTATGGATGTAGGGACGTATGGATGGATGGATGTTTGGATCGGTGGATGTATGGATGGGATGATGTATGGATGCAAGTATGGTTGTTTTTATGGATGTATGTATGGACGTATGGATGGATGGATGCATCGACGTTTGGACGTACGGACGTTAGGATTTATGGATGTATTGATGTGTGGATGTATGGATGCTTGGTTGGATAGTTGCGTGAACGGTTGCATGGACGGATGTATGAGTGTATGGATGATTGGATGTATGGATGTATGAATGTATGTGTGTATGAATGTATGGATGTATGGCTGTATGGATGTACGGAAGTACTGATGTACGAATGTATGGATGTACGGTTGTGTGGATATATATATGTATGGATGAATGGATGGATGGATATACGTAATGATGTATGTATGGATGTATGGTTGGTTGGATGAATGAGTGGATGGATGTATGGATGGGTGGATGTATGGATGTATGTATGGATGTATGTATGGTTGGATGGATGTATGTATGGATGGATATATGGATGTGCGGCTGTATGAATGTATGGATGTATGGCTGTATGGTTGTGTGGATGTACTGATGTACGAATGTATGGATGTACGGTTGTGTGGATGTATATATGTATGGATGAATGGATGGATGGGTGCACGTATTGATGTATGCATGGATGTATGGTTGGTTGGATGTATTATGTATGGATGGATGGATGTACGGATGTATGTGTGTATGAATGTATGGATGTATGGCTGTATGGATGTATGGATGTACTGATGTACGAATTTTATGGATGTACGGTTGTGTGGATGTATATATGTATGGATGTATGGATGTATTGATGTATGGAT
>NW_016914223.1:0-3451 GCF_001483705.2 Eufriesea mexicana | reverse complement strand
TGCTGCGGGGCACCCCAGAGCCAAGCAGAATACAGCAGAGCACAGTAGATCGCAGGAACACGCCGCATAATAGCGTATAGCATGAAAGTCGAAGTCGTCCTAACATAACATAACTTAACATAACACAACTTAACCTAATAGAACGCAGCCTAGCTCAACATAACGTGCTGCGACCATAATTGCTGTCCAGCCCAGGAACAAGCAGAATATAGCAGAGTACATTCGAGGGCGGAAATTGTCCGAATAACAGTGTATAGCACGAAGGTCAATACAACCCTAACAATACCTAACTTAGACCAGCCAAGCGAAACGTAACCTGCCTCAACCTAACGCGCCGAGACCACAATCCCTCGCCTCCCCAGTGACAAGCAGAACATATTAGAGCACACTAGAGAGCACAAATCCGCGGATAGCAGTGTATAGCGCAAATGTCTAAACTATCCATTTCTAACCTCCCCAATGGTAACATGACCGAACGTAACATAGCTCAACCTAACGTGCCGAGACCACTATTGATTGAAGGCCCAGAGCCAAGCAGAATATACTAGAGTACAATAGAGCGCAGAAGTCCTCGGAATAGCTGTGCATAGCACAAAAGTCAAAGCTACCCTATCCTAATATGTCCAACCTTCGCATAGACGAACGTAGCATAACTCAACCTAACGTATCCTGACGACTATCACTGGCATCCCAAGAGTCGAGCAGAACACGGGAGAGGAGGGTAGGGCACAGAAATCCATAGAATTGCAGTGTATAGCAGAGAAATCGATGCTACCCAGACCTAACCGTAACTAACATCACCTAACCATACGTAGAAGAACTAAGCGTAACCTGGAGCAACCACTATTGTTGGCCTCGCCAGAGCCTAGCAGAGTGCAGTAGAGCACAGTAGGGTGCAGATATCCGCCGGATAACAGTGTACGGTACGAAAGCCAAATCTACCCTTACCGTACCAAACGTAACCTAACCTAGCCAAACGTAACCAAACATAGCCAAACGTAACTTAACCAAACCTAACGCGCTGAGACCATATTTGCTGGCCCTCCAGGGCCAAGCCGAATATATTATAGGTGATCAACGTTCAGAAATCCATAGTATCGCAGCGTATAGCAGGAAAGTGAAAGACATCCAAACCTAACACGGACCAGGATAGCCTAACTAACATTAGTATAACAAAACATATCGTGCAGCGGCCACTATTGCTGGCCTCCACAGGGCCATGCAATGTATTGTAGAGCGCAGCAGAGCGCAGGATTCCTCGGAATAGCAGCGAGTAACAGGAAAGTCAAAGCAACCCTAACCAAACAGAGCATAGCCTAACCTGCCCAAACGTAATATAACTCAACAAATACTGCCGAGAAGAGTATTGCAGTCCTTCCCAGAGCCAAGCAGAAAATATTGGAACACAGTAGAGTGCAGAAACCCACCAAAAAGCTATGCGTAACACAAAAGACAAAGCTATTCTAACCTAACCTAACGGAACGTGACGTAGCCAAGCGTAACCTAACTAAACCTAACATGACAAGACCTCGATTGCTGACCTCCACAGGGACAAGCAGATTACACTAGAGCACAGCACTGTGCGGAAATCCTCCGCATTGCTGTGAATACCTCACAAGTCGAAGATAACCTAACATAAATAGACCTAACCTAACCTAACCGAACGTGGCGTAACTCAACAGGGCGTTACGCGTCCGCTATTGCTAGCTTCAACCGGACCAAGCAGAGTATAGCAGAGCGCGGTCGGGCGCAGGAATACACCGAATAGCTGGGTACAGCACGAAGGTCAAGGATAACCTGAACGAGCTTGACATAACCAAACCTAACCGAATGTAACATAACCCAACCTAACGTGCGGAGATCACTATTGCTGGCCTCGCCAGAGCCAAGCAGAAGATATTGGAACACAGTAGATCCCAGATATCGGCGCACAGCTGCGTATAGCACAAGAGTCTAAACTATCCTATTCTAAACTCACTAAACGTAAGAACCAAACGTAGCCTAGCACAATCTAGCCTGCCGAGACCACTATTACTGGCCACCCCAGGTCCAGGCAGAGCGTAATAGAGCACATCAGGGCGCAGAATCACGCCGAATAGCGGTGTGAAGCACAAAAGTCATAGTAACATATCCTAACCTAGCCAAACGTAACATAGACAAACGCTACCTAACTCAACCTAACGTGCCGAGACCAAAATTGTTGGCATTCCGTGGGCTAAGAGCAACTTAGTAAAGCGCCGTACAGCGTAAGAGTACTCCGAATAGCAGTGTATAGCACGAAAATCTAAGTTACCTTGCCGGGCTTAAACTAACCTCTCCTAACGAAACGAAAGTTATATCATGCAAACGTGCCGAGACTGTTATTTCCGGCCTACACAGACACAAGCAGAAGGTATTGGAACACAGTAGGGAGCAGAAATCCACCGCATTGCAGTGTATAGCACAAAAGTCAAACATATCCTCTCTGAACTTGGCCTCACCTAACCCATCCTAAGGTAGTGTAACTCGGCATAGCTTGACGAGACCTTTTTTGCTGGCACCCCAAGGCTGAGAAGAACATACTGGAGCATATCAGAGCGCAGAAATACACCGAATAGCAGCGAGTAGCACAAAAGACAAAATAGCCTATCCAAACCTAGCCAGACATGACATACCCAAACGTAGTCTAACTCAAACTTACACCACGAGACCACCGTTGCTGGCCACGAGGGAGACAAGCAGAATGTACCAGGGCACAATTGGAGGCAGAAACCTATCGCATTGCAGTGAATAGCTCAAAAGCCGTAGATACCCTTCCGAAACCTGTCCTTATATAACCCAACCAAGCGCAGCATAACCCAACATGACGTGCCGCGACCACAGCACCCGGCCTGCCGGGAGAAGTGCAGAATGTAGTAGAGCACGGTAGACCGCAGGAACCCAACTTATAGCCCTGTGAAGCACAAAAGTCTGAGAAGCCTGCCCTAACCCAGCCAAGCGTATCATACACAAACATAACCTAACTCAACCTAATACGCGAGACAAATATTTCTGACCTCCACAGAGACAAGTAGAGAATTCTAGAGTACAGTATTTCACAGAAATCCACCGCATTCCAGTGAATAGCACAAATGTCGAAGATATCCTAACATAACCTGACTTAACCTAACCTAACCAAACGTAGGGTAACTCAACAGAGGGTGCCGCGACCACTGCTACCGGACTCCACAGAGCCAAGCAGGGTACAGTAGAGCATAGAAGTTCAGTGGAAACCGTCGGATAATAGAGTAAAGCACGAAAGTCGAAGCCACCATGACAAAAGCATAGCCTAACCTAACCTAACCTAACCTAAGCGAACCTAACCTAACCAACCCTGGCATAGCCAAGCGTAACCCATTTCTGCCTAACATCCCGCGACCACTACTGCTATCTTACCCACAGTGGAGCATAACATAGCAGAGGAGAGTAGCGC
>NW_016914222.1:0-514 GCF_001483705.2 Eufriesea mexicana | reverse complement strand
ACGAAAGTCAAAGATATCTCAACCTAACCCAAACAAACTTAACCTAACCACACGTAATATAACACAACCTAAGGTGACGCGAAAACTATTTCTGGCCTCCCGAGGGCCATGCAACTGAGTAGGGCACAGAAATCCATATAATCGCAGTGCATAGGGAAAAAATCGATGCTATTCAGGACACACCATGCAAACGTAAACTAACCAAACGTAACCTGACACAACCTAACATGCCATGGCCACTATTTCTGGCCTCCGCGGAGCAAAGCAGTGCATACTAGAGCATTATTGATCTGAGAAATCCACCGAGAGCAGCATGTAGCACGACAGTCGAAGCTACAGTATCCTAACATAAGCAATCGTAACACTAGCAAACGTACGAAAGCGCAACCAAACGTGCAGCCGCCACTATTGCTGTCCGCCCCAGAGCCAAGCAGATCATATTAGTGGAGCATAGAGTGCAGAAATCCATACAATAGCAGTGTACAGCGGAAAGGTCGCAGATATCCGAACCTAA
>NW_016914221.1:0-1548 GCF_001483705.2 Eufriesea mexicana | reverse complement strand
ATCTACTTGCCAGAGAATAGGTCTACTCAAAACCTATAATCTGTTATAGCCTGCTGAATAGGTAGCCTAACGCCTTCAACCAATGGCAAGAACAGCCATCTACTTGCCAGAGAATATGTCTATTTAAAATCTTTGTAATAGGTCTATTTAAAATCTATAACATGTTATCGGTTGGTGAACAAACCGCCTGACGCCTTCAATCCAATGGCAAGTACAGCCACCTACTTGCAAGAGAATAGGTCTATTCATAATCTATAATTTGTTACAGCTTGGCGAATAGATCGCCAACCGCCTTCAATCCAACGGCAAGTACAGACATCCACGGGCCAGAAAATAGGTCTATTCAATATCTATGACATGTTGTAGCTTGGTGAACAGACCGCATAACGCCTTCAATACAATGGCATTTACAGTCATCTACTTGCCAGAGAATAGGTCTATTCAAAATATATAATCCCTTATAGCTTGGTGAGTAGATCGCCTACCGCCATCAATCCAATGGCAAGTACAGACATGTGCTTGCCAGAAAATAGGTCTATTCAAAATCTATAATCTGTTATAGCTTGGTGAATAGTTCGCCTAACGCCTTCAATCCAATGGCAAGTACAGACATGTGCTTGCCAGAAAATAGGTCTATTCAAAATCTATAATCTGTTATAGCTTGGTGAATAGTTCGCCTAACGCCTTCAATCCAATGGCAAGTACACCCATCTACATGCCAGAGAATATGTCTATTCAAAGTCAATATCCTGTTATATCATGGTGAATAGATCGCCTAGCGCCTTCAATCCAATGGCAAGTACAGCCATATACTCGCCAGAGAATAGGTCTTTTCAAAATCTGTAACATGATGTAGCATGGCGAACATGTCGCCTAACGCCTTCAATCCAACGGCAAGTAGAATGATCTACTTGCCAGAGTAAAGGTCTATTCAAAATCAATAACCTGTTATAGCATGGTGAATAGATGGCCTAACGCCTTCAATCCAATGGCAAGTACAGCCATCCACTTGCCAGATGATGTATCTATTCAAAATCTATATTCTGTTATAGCTTGGTGAATAGTTCGCGCAACACCTTCAATCCAATGGCAAGTATAGCCATCTACTTGCCAGACAATAGGTAGATGGAAAATCTGTAATCTGTTAGAGCCTGGTGAATAGATAGACTAACGCCTTCAATCCAATGGCAAGTACAGCCACATAGTTTCCAGAGAATAGGCCTATTCAAGGTCTATACTCCGTTATAGCTTGGTGAATAGATCGCCAACCGCCTTCAATCCAATGCCAAGTACAGACATCTACTGGGCAGAAAATAGGTCTATATAAAATCTATGACATGCTATCGCTTGGTGAACAGACCACCTAACGCCGCCAATCCAATGGTAAGTACAGCCACCTCCTTGCAAGAGAATAGGTCTACTAAAAACCTATAACCTGTTATAGCTTGGTGAATAGATCGCCTAACGCCTTCAGTCCAATGGAAGGTACAGCCATCTACTTGCCAGAGGATAGGTCTATTTAAAATGTATATCCTGTTATATCTTGGT
>NW_016914220.1:0-292 GCF_001483705.2 Eufriesea mexicana | reverse complement strand
TTGGCGTGCTATAGCCATTGCAATGCTGCAGAATCGGGCTGGAAAGTTCAATTTCATTGACATTTTCGATTAATATCGTGGTGAGCTAGATTCCTGGCCTAAGTATGGAGGAAAGATGCTTTTTGCGTGCTATGGCCGTTGCAATGCTGCAGAATCGAGGTGGAAATTTCAATTTTATTGACATTTTCTACTAATATCGTGGTGAGCTAGCTTCCTGGCATAAGAATACAGGAAAGATTCTTTTTGCGTGCTATAGCCGTTGCAATGCTGCAGAATCGAGCTGGAAAGATGA
>NW_016914219.1:0-1698 GCF_001483705.2 Eufriesea mexicana | reverse complement strand
TGATATTAAAATTGAATTTTCCAACCAGATTCTATAACATTGCAATTGCTAAAGCATGCCAATGAAATCTTTGCTCCTTATCTATGCAACAGAATTAGCTCACCACGTTATTAGTTGAAAATGTTAATAAAATTGAATTTTTCATTCCGATTCTATGGCATTGCAGTGGCTATAGCATGCCAATAGAATCTTTCCCCCATATTTATACAACAAAATTAGCTCACCACGGCATTAGTCGAAAATGTCAATAAAATTAAATTTTCCAGTCAAATTCTATAGCATTGCAATTGCTATAGCATGCCAATAGAATCTTTCCTCCTGATTTATGCAACAAAATTAGCTGACCACGGTATGTCGAAAATGTCAATAAAATTAAATTTTCCAGTCAAATTCTATAGCATTGCAATTGCTATAGCATGCCAATAGAATCTTTCCTCCTGATTTATGCAACAAAATTAGCTGACCACGGTATGTCGAAAATGTCAATAAAATTCATTTTTCCATTCAGATTCTATTGCATTGCAATGGATATAGCACGCCAATAGAATCCTTCCTCTATATTTATGCAACAAAATTAGCTCATCACGACATTAGTCGAAAATGTACATAAATTTGAATTTTCCAGCCAGATTCTATAACACTGCAATGTCTATAGCATGCCAATAGAATCTTTCCTCCTTATTTATGCAACAAAATTAGCTCACAACGATATTAGTCGAAAATGATATTAAATTTGAATTTCCCAGTCAGATTCTATAGCATTGGAATGGCTGTAGCATGCCCATTGAATTTTTCCTCCTTATTTATGCAACAAAATTAGCTCACAACGATATTAGTCGAAAATGATATTAAATTTGAATTTGCCAGTCAGATTCTATAGCATTGCAATTGCTACAGCATGCCAATGAAATCTTTGCTCCTTATTTATGCAACAGAATTAGCTCACCACGTTATTAGTTGAAAATGTTAATAAAATTGAATTTTTCATTCAGATTCTATTGCATTGCAGTGGCTATAGCATGCCAATAGAATCTTTCCTCCTTATTTATGCATCAAAATTAGCTGAGCACGATATTAGTCGAAAATGATATTAAATTTGAATTTCCCAGTCAGATTCTATAGCATTGCAATTGCTACAGCATGCCAATGAAATCTTTGCTCCTTATTTATGCAACAAAATTAGCTCTCCACGATATTAGTCGATAATGCCAATAAAATTGAATTTTACTGCCAAATTCTATTGCATTGCAATGGCTATAGCATGAAAATAGAATCTTTCCTCCTTATTTATGCATCAAAATTAGCTGAGCACGATATTAGTCGAAAATGTCAATAAAATTGTTATTTCGGTTCAGATTCTATTGCATTGCAATGGATATAGCACGCCAATAGAATACTTCCTCTACGTTTATGCAACAAAATTAGCTCACCATGGTATTAGCTGAAAATGTAAATAAATTTTAATTTCTCTTCCAAATTCGATTTCATTGCAATGGCTATAGCATTCCAATAGAATCTTTCCACATTATTTATGCAACAAAATCAGCTCGCCACGATATTAGTCGAAAATGTCAATAAAATTGAATTTTTCAGTCAGGCTCTATAGCATTGCAATGGCTATAGCATGCCAATATTAACTTTCCTCCTCATTTATGCAACAAAATTAGCTCACCACGGTATTAGTCGAAAATGTCAATA
>NW_016914218.1:0-250 GCF_001483705.2 Eufriesea mexicana | reverse complement strand
CACGAAAGTGAGCCCAACACGATATTAGTCGAAAACGCAAATAATATTGAATTTTCCAGCCAGATTCTACAGCATTGCAATGGCTATAGCACGCCACTAGTATCTTTACTCCTTATTTATGCACGAAAGTGAGCCCAACACGATATTAGTCGAAAACGCAAATAATATTGAATTTTCCAGACAGACTCTGTAGCATTGCAATGGAGGTAGCGCGCCAATGGAATATTTCATCCTTATTTATGAAAGAATG
>NW_016914217.1:0-578 GCF_001483705.2 Eufriesea mexicana | reverse complement strand
TGCTATACTCTGCTCGACTCTGGGGACACGAGCAATAGCGGTCGTGGCACGATAGGCTTTGTTATGCTACGTTATTTAATGTTACGCTTGGTTATGTTAGGAGAAGGTAGCTTTGACCTTTGCGCTATACACATACACAGCTACTCGGTGGGTTTCTGCGATCTACGTTGCTCTACTATACTCTCCTCAACTCTTGGGATGCTAGCAATGGCGGTCCTTTCACGTAAGGCTGTTTTAGGTTACGATTGGATATGTTAGCTTAGGTAACGTGTGATTTTGTTAGCTATGACTGTCGTGCTATATACAGGTATTCGGTGGATTCCTGCCTTCCACTGTGCTCTACTCTAATCTGCTACACCCTGGGGAGGTCAGCAATAGTGGCCCCAGCACTTTTGGTTGTGATACATTACGTTTGGTTGGGGCAGATTTGGTTAGGTTAGGACGGGACGGATATGACTTTCGTGATATTCACTGCCATTCAATGTACCTCTGCGCTCTACTCTCCTATAACATTGCATGCTTGGCGGTGGAGAGGCCAGCAATACAGATTGCTGCCCGCTAGGTTTTGTTTGGGTGCG
>NW_016914216.1:0-221 GCF_001483705.2 Eufriesea mexicana | reverse complement strand
AATAGCAGTGTCTAACGCAAATGTCAAAGCCATCCTGACCAAACGAAGCGGAAAATAACCTATCCAAACGTAATCTAAATCAAGCTATCGTGCCACGACTGCTATTGCTGGTCACCCAGAGTCGAATAGAGTATACTAGAGCAATGAAGAGCGCAGAGATCCACCGAATAGCTGTGTATATCGCAAAAGTCAAAGTCATCCTATCCTAAACTATCCAAGAT
>NW_016914215.1:36561-38068 GCF_001483705.2 Eufriesea mexicana | reverse complement strand
ATGTATGGTTGGGCACCGTTTGGTGAGGATATGTTGATTTGTGCTAGGCTTGGATATCTTCGTTTTTTCTGCTAAACACTACGCTCCAATGGCTTCCTGCGCTCCATCCCTTGTAGTATGTTCTGTTTCGCTCTGGGTAGGTTCGCAAATGTGGTCGCGTCACGTCAGGTTGTGTTTTGTTACGTTAGGCAATGATACTATTGCTTATGTTTGGAGAGGATATTTGTGACTATTGTGCTATACGCTGCTATTCGGTGGATTCCGGCGCTCTACCGTGCTTTAGTGTATTCTGCTTGGCTCTGGGTATGTCAGCACCAACGGTCTAGGCACGTCACGTTGAGATAGTATACGTTACGTTATGTTATGTCCGGTTTGGTTACGACACGATAGCTTTGACTTTTGTGCTGTACTCTGCTACACGCTCGATATCTGCACCCAGCGTTGCTCTACTAGGATCTGCTTTTCTCTGGGGAGTACAGGAGTGGCGGTGGTCTCACATTTGGTTTCGTTGTGTTACTTTTGGTTGGGTCTGAGTAGGTTAAATTTGGATACGGTGGCTTTGATTTTTGTGCCATACACCGCCATTCGGTGGACTTCTGCGCTCTTTTGTGCGCTATCACACTTTGCTTGTCTCTGTAGTTCCCAGGAATAATGCTCTCGGCACGATAGGTTGTGTTACGTAACGTTTGGTTCGGTTAGGTTTGGATACGTTAGTTTAAACAGCTTTGACCTTTCTGCTATACACAGATATTCCTACGATTTCAGCGCTATACGTTGTTCCGCTCTACGCGGCTTGGCTCTCTTGAGGCCAGCAATAGAGGCCTCGACGCGTTAGGTTCAGTCAGTCTACGTTTCATTAGGCTGTGTCAGGGTGGATTAGGTTACGATGTTTTTGACTTTTGTACTATACGATGCAATTTGGTGGCCTTCTGCACTCTGCTGTGCTCTAGTACATTCTGCTACGCTCTGGCGTAGAAAGCAAAAGTGTTGTCGGTACGTTAGGATAAGTCATGTTACGTTCCGTTCGCTAGGTTTTGCCGGGTTAGAATGCTACAGCTTTGACTTTCGCGCTATACACCGCTTTACCGTTATTTTCTGCGCTCTAATGTGCTTCAATGTGCTCTGCTTGGCTCTGGCGAGGCCAGCAAATGTGGTCTCGACGCGCTAGGCTTAGTCAGGTGTGGCTTCGCTTGGCTAGGTTAGGTTAAGTTTGGTTAGGATAGCTGTGGCTCTTGTGCTATGCGCTGCTATTTGGTCGATATCCGCGCTCTGCATTGCTCTGCTAGACAATGTTTGTCTGTGCGGAGGCCTGCAATAGAGGTCGTGCGGGTTTGTTTGTGTTAGGTTAGGGTCGGCTTTGTTAGCGTAGGCTAAGTTTGGTTCGGGTGGCTTCGGCGTATGCCCTATACTCTGCTATACGGTGGACACCTGCGCTCTACTGTGCTCTAGTATATTCTGCTTGGCTACGGAGAGACCAGCAGTATTGCGTTCGGCAGGATAGGCCGAG
>NW_016914215.1:2345-31162 GCF_001483705.2 Eufriesea mexicana | reverse complement strand
TCATCCCGGGAGTCGCGCAGAGTATAGTAGAGCAATATAGAGCGCAGGTATCCACCGAGTAGCAGTGTACAGCGCAGAAGTCGAAGCTACCATAACCAAACTTTACCTAACCTAACCTAACCAAACGCAACGTTACTGCACCTAACGTGCCGCTTCCACTATTGCTCTCCTCCGCAGGGCCAAGCTGTACACAAAGAGGAGAGTAGGGGCAGAAATGAATAGAGTCGCAGTGTACAGCAGAAAGACAAAGCATATCCGAACCTAATGCAATCGAACATATTCTAGTCTATCGTAGGAAGACTCAACTTAACGAACCGCGACCACTACTGCTGGCATCCCCAGGGTCTAGCAAATTATAGTAGAGCCCAGTGGATAGCAGGAACCCACCGAATAGCTGCGCATATCACGAAAGCTAAAGCTAAACTAATCAACCTATGCCTATCCTAACGTATCGAATCGTAACCTATATAAACCTAACCTGCCACGGGCACTATTCCTCTCATCCAGGGTGTCGAGCAGAGTATAGTAGAGTATTGTAGAGCGCAGAAATACACCGAATATCAATGTATAGCGCACCAGACAATGTTAACGTATCCTAACCAAACAAAACGTTACCAAACCATATGTAACATAACTCAAACTATCGTGCCGAGGCCGCTATTTCTGCCAGCCCAGGGCCAAGCAGGACATGCTAGAGCACAGTAGAGCGTAGAAATCCACCGAAGAGCAGTGTGTAGCACAAAAGTTAAACCTACCCTGATCAAACATTGCACAACCCAGCATAACCGAACGTAACCGGACTCAACATAACGCGCCGAGAGCACTATTGCTGGCCTTCTCAGAGCCAAGCTGAAGAAATTGGAGCACTGCAGGGCGCAGTAATCCACCTTACGTTAAAGCTATCCTAACCAAACTTAGGCAAACCCAACTTAACCGAACGTAACTTGCCTCAAACTAACCAGAAGAGACCGCAATTGCTAGTATTGGCAGAGCCAAGCTGAAGATATGAGAGCGCTGTATGGAGCAAAAATCCACCTAAAAGCAGGCTAGGGCACTAAAGTCAAAGTTGTCCTCTCCAAACCTAACCAATCCTAACGTAACAAAACGTAACGTAGCTCAACCTAACGTTCCGCGACCTCAAATGCTGACCGCCGCAGAGTCAAGCAGAACACATTATTGCAGAGTAGGACGCAGAAATCAATAGAATCGCAGAGTATATCTGTAAAGTCATAGCTACGCAGACCTAACCCAACTCAACCGAAAACAACCTAACGTAGCGTAACCCAACCTAACGCGTCGAGACAGATTCAGCAGCCACCACCCCGTGCAAAGGAGGACATACTAGAGCACTGTAGGGCGGAGAAGTCCACCGAGTATGTGTGCAGCAGAAAGTGAAGGCTGTCCTAACCAAACGTAGTATAACCCAACCTTCCCGAAAGTAACCTAACTCAGCGTAACGTGCCCAGACAACTATTGCTGGCCTTTCCGGAGCCAAGCTGATAACACGAGAGCCCTTTACGGTGCAGAAATCGACCTAATAGCAGATAATAGCACTAATGTCATATCTATCCTCTCCTAACGAACCAATCGTATCATAACCAAACGTAACGTAGCTCAAACTAACGTGCCGCGACCACTATTGCTGGCCTCCACAGAAACAAGCAGAATACAATAGTGGAGATTAGTGCGCAAAAACCCATAGAATCACAGTGTGTATAAGAAGAGTATTAGCTACCAAAACCTAGCCCGAACCAATAGACCATAGCCAAACTTAGCATATCTCTACCTATCGTGCCGAGAACGCTGTTGCGGCCTTACGCAGAAGCAAACAGGTCATACTAATGGACAGTAGGGTGCAAAAATCCACCGAACTGCGGTATACGCGACAAAAGTTAAAGATAGCACAACCAAACTTATCCTAACCCAACGTAACTGAACTCAACATGACTGAACATAACGTGCCGAGACCACCATTCCTGGCCTTCCCAGAACCTAGCTGAGAATATTTGAGCACTGTAGAGCGCAGAAATACACCTAAAAGCGGACTATAGCGCTAAAGTCGAAGATATCTTCTCCTAATCTGGCAAAACGTAACTTAACCCAACGTAACATAACTCAAACTTACGTGCCGAGACAACTACTGCTTGCCTTCCCAGGGCCAAGCAGAGATCACTAGAGCACTGTAGGGCGCCGAAGTCCACCTAAGTCCACGAAGTCCACAGACTATAGCACTGAAGAGAAAACTACCATCTCCTAACCTAACCAACAGTAGCATAACATAGCGTAACATAACATAGCCTAACGGGCCGCAATCGCAAATTCCGGCCTCCACGGAGCCAAGCAGAACACATTAGTGGGGAGCAGAACGCAGAAATCCATAGAATCACAGTGTATATCAGAGAAGTCAAAATACACGAACCTCACACAAACAATCAGAACATAACCGAACATAGCCTAAGTTAAGCTAACCTGCCGAGAAAGACGCCGCTACTCTCCCCTGAGCCAAGCAGGACATACTAGAGCGCAGTAGAGCGCAGAAATCCACCGAATAGCAGCGTACACCTCAAAAGTTGCAGCTATCCTATCGAAACTTACCCAACCCGACCAAACAATGTGAAACCTCTCCTAACATAACGTGCCGAGACCACTCTTACAAGCATTGCCAGAGCCAAACTTAAAATAGTGGAGCACTGTAGGGCGCAGAAATCCGCCAAATAGCAGGCTACAGCACTAAAGTCAAAGCTCTCCTCTCCTAACTAACCGATCGTAACATAATTAAACGCAAACTAACCCAACCTAGGGTGACGTGACCACTATTGCTGGTACTCCCGGAGCCAAGCAAAATATACTACTTCACAGTAGAGCGCATAAGTCCGCCGAATAGCAGTGTATGGCGCAAAAGTCAAAGAAACCCTGAACCAACCTGTCCTAATCTATCATTACCAAACGTAGACTAACCTAACCTAACGTGCCGAGTCTAAAGTTTCCGGCCCCCATCGCCAAGCGGGGCATATTAGGGTAGATTAGAGCCCCTAAATCCATAGAATCGCACGGTCAAGCAGAAAAGTCGAAGTTATACAAACCTAACCAGAGCTAACATAACCTACCCAAACGTACCATATGCTAATCTATGTCGTCGAGACCGCAATCACTGTCTTCCCCAAAGCGAAGCAGAACATACTACAGCACAGCTGACTGCAGAAATCCATCGAATAGCAGCGTATAACACGAAAGTCAAATCTACCCAAGCCGGACCTAAATTAACATAACGCAGCCAAACGTTACCTAACGTAACCTAACGGGACGAGACCACCATTACTGGCATCCACTGAGTCGAGCAGGGTATAGTAGAGGTATGTAGGTCGTACACGCTCACGGAATAGCAGTGTATAGGACAAAAGTTAAAGCTATTCTGTCTAAACTTAGCCCGACCCAACGTAACCGAGCGTAACCAGACTCATTATAACGTGCCGTGGCCACAGTCGCTGGCCTTTCCAGGCAGAAGATGGGAACACAAGAGTACTGTAGGGCGCAGGTGTCCACCTAATAGCAGACTATAGCACTAAAGGCATAGCTATCCTCTCCAGACCTAGAGATCCGTAACGTAACCGAACCTATCCTAACTTACAATGGCGTGCCGCGAACACTATTTCCGGCCCCTCCAGAGCTAAGCAGAACGTACCAGATCACAGTAGGACGCAGGGATTCACCGGAAAGCTGCGTACAGCGCAAAAGTCAAAGCTATCCTAACCAAAGCTATCCTGACCCAGCATAACCGAACGAAACCTGACTGATCATATCGTGCCGAGACAACTATTGTTGGCATTGCCAGAACCAAGATGAAAATATTAGAGCATAGTAGAGCGCGGAAGTCCACTTAATAGCAGATTATAGCACTAAAGGCATGGCTATCCTCTCCTAACCTGCGGAATCGTAACATAACCGAACGTATCCTTACATACACTGACGGGCCGCGAGCACTATTTCTGGAGTCTCCGGAGCCAAGGAGGACATACTAGAGCGCAGTGGAGGGCAGAAATCCACCGAAGAGCAGTTTACAGAACAAAAGTTAAAGCTACCCTGACCAAACATAGCCAAAACCAACCTAACCGAACGTAACATATCCCAACGTAACGTGCTGACACCACAATTGCTGGTCTTTCCAGAGCCAGGCTGAATATATTAGAGCACTGTAGGGTGCAGAGATCCGCCTACTAGTAGACGGTAGCACTGAACACAAAGGTATCCCCTCCTGACCTAACCAAACGTAACATGACCAAAGCCAACCTAACTCAACCTAACGTGCCGACACCACTAATGCTGCCCTCTGCAGAGTCAAGCGGAACACGCTAGTGTAGAGTAGAACGGAGGAAGCCATATAGTCGCAGCGTACATCATAAAAGTCAAAGCTGCCCTGGCCTAACCCAAACCAACAGACCATAACCAAACTTAGCCTGACAGATCCTAACGTGCCGAGACCACAATCGCTGGCGTTTCCAGGGCGAAGCTGAAAACACTAGAGCACTTTAGGGCGCAGGATTACACCTAATATCAGACTATCGCACTAAAGGCATAGCTATCCTCTCCAGACCTCGGGATCCGTAACGTAACCGAACCTATCCTAACTTACACCGACGTGCAGCGACCACTATTCCTGTCCTCTCCAGAGCCAAGCAGGACATACTAGAGCGCAGTAGAGCGCAGATGTCCCCGGATCAGCAGTGTAGAACACAAACTTAAAGCTACCCTTACCAAACTTTCCTTAAACCAACACAACCGAACGTAACGTGACGCAACCTAACGTGCCGAGACCGCTATTGCTGCCATTCCTAGAGCCGAGCAGGGCATACCACATCACAGTAGAGCGCGGAACTCCTCCAAAAAGCTGCGTACAGCGCAAAAGTAAAAGCCATCCTGACCAAACATTGCCTAACCCAACCTAACCGAAGGTAATCTGAATCAACATAACGTGCCGAGGCCACTGGTGTTGGCCTTCCCATAGCCGAGCTGAAAATACCAAAGCGCTGTAGGGAGCAGAAATCCACCTATTGGCAGACCATACAACTAAAGTCAAAGCCATCTTCTCCTGACGTAGCCATCCGTAACAAAGGCAAACGTAACGTAACTCGAATTTACGTGCCGAGACCGATATTCCTGCAATCCCCAGAGCCGAGCAGGACGCACCAGAGCAGAGTAGAGCGCAGAAATCGACCGAGCAGCAGTGTGCAGCACAAATGTTAACGCTATCCTGACCAAACCAAGCCTGCCCCAGCCTAACCGAACGAAACCTGACTCACATAACGTGCCGAGATCGCCATTGCTGGCCTTCCCATGGGCAGGCTGAAAACATTCGAGCACCTTATTGAACAGAAATCAACCTAATAGCTGGCTATAGCACTAATGTCAAAGCTGCATCTGCTGACCTAATCAAACGTAATATAACCGTACGTAGCTTAACTCAACCTAAGGTGCCGCGACCACCGTTGCTGGCCTCCACAGGGACAAACAGAACGCCTTAATGGAGAGTAGGTCGCAGAAATCCATGGAATCACAGTTTACAACAGAAAAGTCAGAGATACCCAAACCAAACCCACACCAGCAGTATATAACCGAACATAGCCTAACAGTACCTAACGTGCCGAGGCCGCTATTGCTGCCCTTCCCAGAGCCATGCAGTACATGCTGGAGCAGAGTAGAACGCAGAGATCCGCGGAACAGCAGTGTACAGCACAGAAGTTAAATCTACACTGGCCATACATAGCCTTACCCAACCCAACGGAACATAACTTGGCTCACATAGCGAGACGAGCCACCATTGCTGGCCTTCCCGGATCGGAGCTAAAAATATCGGAGCACTGCTAGGCGCAGAGATCCACATAATAGCAGACTATAGCACTAAAGTCAAAGCTACTCTCTCCAAATCTAACAAATCGTAACATTAGCAAACGTAACCAAACTAAACCTAACGCTCGGCGACCATTATTTCTGGCAACCCAGAGCCAAGCAGAACATGCTAGTGGAGAGTAGAACGCAGAAATACATGGAATAGCTGTATCGATCAGAAGAGTCAAAGCTACCCAAACATGTATCAAACCAAAAGGACATAACCAAACATAGCCTAACTCGAGCTAATGTGCCGAGACCGCTATAGCTGCCCTCCCCGGAGCCAAGCAGGACATGCTAGAGCACAGCAGGTGCAGTAATCGGCCGAAAAGCAGTGCACAGCACAGAAGTTAAAGCTGTCCTAACCTAGCTTAGCCTAACACAACCTAACCGAACTTTACTTGACTCAACACAAAGTGCCGAGTCCACCATTGCTGGCCTTCCCAGAGACAAGCTGAAGGTATCAGAGTACTCTCCGGTGCAGCGATCCATTTAATAGCAGGCAATGGCACTATAGTCAATGCTATACTCTCGTAACCAAAGCAAACGTAACATAACCAAGCGTAACCTAACTCAAACCAACGTGACGCGACCACAATTGCTGGCGTCCCCAGAGCCAAACGGAACACATTGTTGGAGAATGGAACGCAGAAACGCATAGAATCGCAGTGTATATCAGAAAAGTCAAAGCCACCCATACTTAATCCAATCCGACGGAACATAGTCAAACATAGCCTAACTCAAACTAGCATGACGATACCACTATTGCAGCCCCCCTGGGGCCAAGGAGGGCATACTAGAGGAAAGCAGAGCGCTGAAAACCGCCAAATAACAGTGTACAGCACAGAACGTGAAGCTATCCAGACCAAACTTAGGCTAACCCACCATAAGCGAATGTAACTTGACTCGACCTAACGTGCCGCGACCACTGGGGCTGGCCTCCCGAGAGCCAAGCAGAACACATTTGCGGATAGTAGAACGCAGAATTCCATAGAATCGCAGTGTACACCCGAAAAGACAAAGCTACACAAACCTAACCCAACCCAACAGAACATAACCAAACATAGCCTATCTCAAACTCGCGTGCAGAGACCGCTGTTCCTGCGCTCTTCAGAGCCAAGCAGGACAAACAAGAGCTCACCGGAGTGCACAAATCCACCGTACAGCTGTGTACAGCACAAATTTGAACAAGTATTGTCCAAACTTGGCCTAACCACACCATGCCGAACTTAATTTGAACAACAGAACGTGCCGTGACCACCATTGCTGGCCTACCCAGGGCCAAGCTGAAGAAATTATAGCTCTGTTGGGCGCAGAAATCCACCTTATATCAGACCGTGGTACTAAAGACAACGCTACCCACTTCTAACCTAACCGTTCGTGGCATAACCGAAAGTAATCTAACAGAACCTATCGTTCCGCGACCACTATTGCTAGCCTTCCAAGAGCCAAGAAGAAAACATGAGTGGAGAACAATGCGAAGAAATCCATATATTCGCTGTGTATCCCGGAAAAGTCAAAGCGTCCCGAACCCAACCCATACCAACAGAACATATTCAAAAACAGCCTAACTCAACCTAACCTGCCGAGGCAGCCGTTGCTGCCCCCCCCCCCCCCCCCATAGCCAAGGAGGACATAGTAGAGCGCAACAGAGCGCAGAAACCCAACAAATGACAGTATACGGCACAAAAGTTGAAGCTGACCTATCCAAACTTAGCCCAACCCAACATAACGGGACGTAACCTGACCTAGCATAACGTGCTGAGACAACTATTGCTGGCCTCTCCAGGGCCAAGCGACAAATATGAGAGCACCTTTGTGCGCAGGAATCCACCTAATGTCAGACTATAGCACTAAAGTCAACGCTATCCTCTCCTAGCAGAACCGATTTTAACGTAACCTAACGTAACCTGACAGCTTAACATGCCGCTACCACAATTGCTGGCCTCCCCAGAGACAAGCAGAACGAATTAGTGGAGAGTAGGGCGCAGAAATCTATAGGACCGCAGTGTATATCGGAGAAGTCGAAGCTAACCATACCTAACAAAGGAGAACATAACATAACCAAACATAGCCAAACTCAATTTAATATGCCGAGACCGCCATTGCTGCTCTCCCAAGAGCCAAGCAAGGCATACCAGAGCGTAGTGGAGAGCAGAAATCACCACCGGAGCCGAAGAGGACATTCTAGAGTACGGCAGAGTGAAGTAATCTGCCGAATAGCAGTGCACAGCACAGAAGTTAAAGCTGTCCTACCTTAACTTAGCCTAACCGAGACTAACCGAACTTTATCTGACCCAACACATCGTGCTGCGACCACTGCTGCTGGCCTTCCCGGAGCCAAGCTGAGAACATTAGAGCACCGTAGGGCGTAGATATCCACCTAATACCCGACTATGGCTCTAAAGTCGAAGCTACCCTCTCTGCACCCAACGAATCCTAACGTAACCAAACGTAACTTAACTCAACCAAACGCGACGCAACCACAACTGTTGGACTCCCCAGAGCCAAGCGGGACACATTATTGGAGAGTGGAACACAGAAACCAACAGGACCGCTGTGTATATCAGAAAAGTCAAAGCTACCCAAGCCTAACAAAGACAAACAGAAAATCATCAAACATGGCCTTGCTCAACCTAATGCTCCGAGGCAGTTATTGCTGCCCTCGCCGGAGCCAAGCAGGACATACTAGAGCATAGTGGAGATTAGAAGTCCAGCGAACAGCAGTGCACAGTGCAAACGTTATAGATGTTCTTACCAAACATAGCCTAACCCAATCTAACGGAACCTAGCCTGACCCAACCTAACATGCCGAGGACAAGGTTTCTGGTCTTCCCAGAAACAAGCTAATCATATTTGAGTACTATACGGCGCAGGAATCCACCTAATAGCAAAACATATCTCCAAAGTCAAAGCCATTCTCTCCTAAACTGACTCAACCTAACGTGCAGCGACCACAATTGCTGGCCTCCTCAGAGCCAGGCAGGACACATTGTTGCAGAGTAGAATGCATAAATCCATTGAATCGCAGTGTATATCAGTAAAGTCAAAGCTACATAAACCTAACTCAAGGAAATAGAGCACAGCCAAGCATAGCCTAACACAACCTAACGTGCCGAAACCGCTCCTGCTGCCGCCACAGATAAGTAGGACATACTAGAGCAGAGTAGAGCGCAGAGGTCCACAGAATAGCATTGTAGAGCACAAAAGTTGTATCTACCCTAGCAAAGCCGACCCTAACCCTACCTAACCGGAAGAAACATGACTCACCCTAACGTGCCGAGACCACTATTTCTGGCCTTTCCAGAGCCAAGCTGAAAATTTTAGAGCACAGTGTGGCTCAGAAATCCACCTAATAGCAGACAATAGCACTAATGTCATTGCTGTCCTCTCCTATCCAAGCCAACAGTGACATAACCGAACGTAAAGTCACTCAAATTATCGTGCCGCGAGCACCTTTGCTGTCATTCCCAGAGCCAAGCGAAACACATTAGTGGAGAGCAGAACACAGAAATCCATATAATCGCAGAGTATCTCAGAAAAGTCATAGCTACCCAAACCTAACCTAAACCAACAGAACATAGCCAGACATAGACTAACTCAAACTAACATGCCGAGGCCACAATTGCTGCCCTCCCCAGAGCCAAGCAGGACACACTAGGGAAGTGTAGAGCGCAGAAATCCGACGAATAGCAGTGCACAGAACAAAAAATTGAGCTCTGCTAACCAAACTTAGCATAACCCTGCCCAACTGAGCATAACCCGAACAAAGAATAACGTGCCTGGCCACTATTGCTGGCATTCCCAGAGCCGTGCAGATAATATTAGAGCCCCTATATCGCAGAAATACACCTAATAGCGGACTATATCACTAAAGTCCAAGAAATCCTCTCCTACTGTGTCCAATCGTTACATAAACAAACGTAACCTCACACAACCTAACCTGTCGAGACCACTATTGCCGGCCTGCCCAGAGCCAAAAAGAGCACTTTGGTGGAGAGCAGTATGCATAAACCCATAGAACCGTAGTGTACATCGGAAAAGTCGGAGCTACAAGTACCTAGCCGAAACAATCCGGACAGAGCCAAACATATCCTGACACAGCCTAACGTGCCGAGACCGCAAATGCTACCATTCCCGCGTCCAAGTATGAAATACCAGAGCAAAGTTGATCGCATTAATCCACCGAATAGCAGTGCATAGCGCAAGAGTTAAGGCTATCCTAACCAAATTTAGCATAACCCAACCTAACCGAGCTTAACCTGACTCAACACTACTTGCCCTGGCCACTATTGCTGGCCATCACAGAGCAAAGCTGAAAATGTTATGGCACTGTCGGGCGCGGAAGTCCTCCTAATAGCAGGGTATGGCGATAAACTCAGAGCTGTCCTCGCCTCACAAAACCAACCGCAACATAACCGAACGTATCCTATCTAAACCTAACCTGCCGCGAGCACTATTTCTGACATCCCCAGAGCCAAGGAGAACACATTTGTGGTGAGTATAACGCAGAAATCCATATAATCGTAGTTCATATCAGAAAAGTCGGAGCTACCCGTGTCTAACACAAAGAAACGGAACATAAACAAACATAGCTTAAAGCAACCTGAACTGCCGAGGCCGCTATTGCTGCTCTCCCCGGAGCCAAGCTGGACATACTAGATGGCTGTAGAGCGCGGAAGTCCAACGAATAGCAGTGTAGAGCACAAAAGCAAAAACTATACTTTTCAAACATGTCCTAACACAACCTAACCCTGAGTGTCCTCAACTCAACGTGAAATGCAGAGACCACTATTGCTGGCCATCCCAGAGCCAAGCAGAATATGGTAAAGCACAGTAGATCACAGAAACCCACCAAAAAACAATGTATAGCACGAGAGACAAAGCTAACCTAACCAGATATTACCCAACCTGACCTAACCAATCGTAACATAACTCAACCTAACGCGTCGTGGCCACTGTTGCTCGCATCCCCAGAGACGACAAGAGTATAGTAGAGCAATGTAGAGCGAGGAAATCAACCGAATAGCAGTGTATAGGACAAAAGTCGAGGAAATCCCTATCTAACCTCGCATAACGTAGCCTAACCAATCTTAGCATAAACCAATATAACGTGCCGCGACCGGTATTCGTGTCCTTCGTAGGGCCAAGCGGAACAAGTTAGAGCTCATTAGAGCGCAGAGAACCACCGAATAGCATTGAATAGCACAAAAGTCTAGGTAGTCTATTCTAACCAGGCCAAACGTAATATACACGGACGTAGACAAGGTCATCCTAATATTACGAGACCACCATTCCTGTCCTCTGCAGGGACAAGCAAAATGTACTAGAGGACCTTAGAGTGCAGAAATTCACCGCAATGCAGTGAATGACATAAAGGCCGTAGAAGCCCTAACCTAACATGACATAATCTAGGATAACCAAACACAGCATAACCCAACATGACCTGCCGCGGCCACTGCTCCAGGCCTCCCCAGACACAAGCATGATGTAGTAGAGCAGAGTGGTTCGCAGAAGTCAACCTGAAAAGAGTGTATGCCGTGAAAGTCAACGGTATCCTAAGCAAACTTATCCCAACCTAACATAACCAAACATAGTCTACCACAAAGCAACGTGCCGCGACCACTATTGCTAGCCTCCCCTGAGTCAGGCAGAGTATAGCAGAGCTATGTAGAGCGCAGGAACCCTCAGAATTGCAGTTTACAAAACAAAAGTCAACGAAATCATAACCGAGCCATCCTAACCTAACCTAACGGAACGAAGCCTTACGCAACCTAACGTGCCGAGACCACTACCTCTGTCCTGTCCAGAGCCAAGTAGACTACAGTACAGCGCAGCAGATCAGAGAAACTCAAGGGACACCAGGGCATCGCACAAAAGTCGAAGTAGCTTATCCTAACTTAGCCAAACTTAACATATCCGAACGTAACATAACTCAACCTAACACTACGAGACAACTATTGCTGACCTCCTAAGAGACAAGCATAGTGTACTAGAGCACAGTAGTTCGCAGAAATACTCCACATTGCAGTGAATAGCACAAAGGACGAAGATGCTGCTGGACTCCACAGAGCCAAGCAGAATACGGTAGAGCGCAGTAGATCACGGGAAGCCGACGTATAATAGTGTACAGCATGAAAGGTGGAGCCATCCTAACGAGACATAAACGAACATATCATAATCAATCGTAGCCTAACCCAACATAACGTGCCGCGAGTATTCCTATCCTCCCAAGGGCCCAAGAAGAATGTAGCATAGCACAGTCGAGTGCAGAATTCGTCCGAATAGCAGTGTATAGCACGAAAGTCAAAGATAACATGACCGAGCTTGACATAAACTAACCTAACCAAACGTAATATAACCCAAACTAACGTGCCCTGATCACTATCGCTGGAGTCCCCAGAGCCAAGCTGAATATATTAGAACACAGCAGGGAGCATAATTCCGAGGATTGCAGCACATAGTAGAAATGTCTGAACAACAATGTCCTCACTTCAAAAAACGTTACATACCCGGACGTAGCGTAGCTCAACCTAACGTGCCGAAACCACAATAGCTGGCCTCCACAGGGCCAAGCAGAAGATACTAGAGCACAGCATCGCGCAGAAATCCGCCGCATTGCAGTGTATGCCACTAAAGTATAGCATACCCTAGCAGAACTTGACCTAACCTAACATATCCAAACGTAGTGTAACTACACACAACGTGACGAGACAAGCATTGCTGGCATCCCAGAGTCAAGCAAAGCATATTAGAGCGCATTACAGCGCAGAAATCATCCGAATAGCAGTGAATAGCACAAAAGTCGGAGTAGCATATCCTAACCATGCCAAACGTGACATACCCGAACGTAGTCTAACTCAACCTAACATTGCGAGGCCACTATTGCGGGCCTCGACAGAGACAAGCAGAATGTGCTACAGCACATTGCAGCGCCCAAATCCATCGCATTGCAGTGAATAGCACAAAAGTCGAAGATGTCCTAACCCAACCAGACCTAACGTAACACACCGAAGCGTAGCATAGCTCCATGCAACGTGCCGCGACCACAGCACCTGGCCTCCCCAGAGCCAAGCAGAATGCAGTAGAGCACATTCGAACACAGAAGTCCACCGAATAACAGTCTATATCCGCAAAGTCGTAGCCACCCTAACCAAAATAGCCGAACCTAACCTAACCAATCGTAACATAACTCAACCTAACGTGCCACGACCACCATTGCTCTCATCCCCGTAGTCGATCAGATTATAATAGTGCAATGTAGAGCGCAGGAGGCCATGAAATAGCAGTGTGTAGCGCAAAAGTCTGAGAAATCCTAATCGAATCTTCCTAACCTAACCTAACGAAGCGTAACATAACTCAACCAAACTTGCCGAGACCACTACTACTGGCCTCGTCACAGCCAAGCAGAAAATATTACACACAGTAGAGCGCAGTTATCCGCAGATAGCGGTTAATACAAAAAAGCCTAAGCTATCTTGTCCTAACCTCACCAAACGTAACAGTGCCGAACGTAGCATAGGTCAACCTAACGTGCCAAGGCCACTATTGCCGGCCACGGCGGTGCCAAACAGAACATACTAGTGCACACCAGAGCGCCGAAGTCCTCCGAATAGCAGAGTATAGCACAAAAGTCGATGCTGTCCAATCCTAATACGTCCAATCTTAACATAAGCAAGCGTAACATGACTCAACCTAACGTACCACGACCACTACTGCTGGCCTCGAGCAGAGCTTACTAGAGGAGAGTAGAGCGCAGTGATCCGTAGTGCACTGTAGATCACAGAAATCCACCGAAAAGAAGTGTATAACGCGAATGTCATAGCCATCCTAACCAAGCTCAACCTAACCCAAATTAACAAAATGAACCTAATTCAACCTGACGTGCCATGACCTCTATTGCTTGCCTTCCCATAGTCGAGCGGAATATAGTAGAGATATGTAGAGCGCGGACATCCTCCGAATAGCAGTGCATAGCACAAAAGTCTGAACTATCCCATCCTAACCTCACCATACGTATCAAAATTGAACGTAGCATAGCTCACCCTGACGTTCCGAGACCATTATCTCTGTCCTCCCAAGAGCCAAGCACAATACACTAGAGCACATCAGAGCGCAGAAATCCGCGGACACCCGTGTATAGCACAAAAGCCTAGACTATCCTTTCCTAACCTCACCAGACGCAACATACCTAAACGCGACATAGCTCAATCTAACGAGCCGAGACCACTATTTTTGGCCTCCCCAGATCCAAGTAGAATATACCAGAGCACAGCAGAGCGCAGTAATCTACCGCATTGCAGTGTATAGCGCAGAAGTCAAATATATCCTTACAAAACCTGACCATACCTTATCTACCCAAACATACTGTATCAAAACACAGCTTGACGAAACCAATATTGTTAGCTTTCCCAGAGCCAGGCAGTGCACATTAGAGCACATTGGAGCACAGATATCTACTGCAAGCCAGTGAATGGTGCAGAGGTCAGAGCAGCCCATCCTAACCCTGCCAAATGTAGCAAATCCAAACGAATCCTAATTCAACCTATCATGACCAGACCACTATTTCTGGCCTCCACCGAGAAAAGCAGAAAATATTGGAGCGCAGTAGAGCTCAGAAATCGGTGGATGGCAGTGTATAGCGCAGATGTCTGACTATCCTATCCGAACCTCACCTAGCATAAACTAACCAAACATACCTGACTCAACCTAACGTGCTGCGACCTCCATTGCTCGCCTCCCCATAGTCTCGCGGAGTATAGTTGAGGTACGTAGAGAGCGGACATCATCCGAATAGCAGTGCATAGCATCAAAGTCTAAAATATCCCATCCTAACCTCACCATACGTAACAAAATTGAACGTAGCATAGCTCAACCTGACGTTCCGAGACCATTATCTCTGTCCTCCCAAGAGCCAAGCAGAATACACTAGAGCAAAGCAGAGCGCAGAAATGCGCGGGTAGCCGCGTATAGTACAAAGGCCTAGGATATTCTACCCTAACCATCCAAACGTAACACAACCGAACGCAGCATAGCTTAACATAACGTGCCGAGACCACTATTGCTGGCCTCCCCAGAGACAAGCAGAGAATGCTGGAGCAGAGCGGAGCGAATAAATCCACCGCATTGCAGTGTTCAACGCAAAAGTGAAACATATCCTGCCGTAACTTGGTCTAACCTGACCTGCCTGAGCGTAGTGTAGCGAAATATAACGTGACGAGTCCAATCCTGCTGGCCTCCCAGAACCAAGCGGAGCACACTGGAGAGCATTAGAGCTCAAAAACGCACCGAATAGCAGTGAACAGCACTAAAGTCGAAGATACCCTAACATAACCAAAGCGAACGTAGCATATCTCAATATGACGTGCGGCGACCACTGCTCCTGGCCTCCAGAGAGACAAGCTGACTGTAGCAGTGGACGGTAGATCACAGAAACACACGACATTGCACTGTAACGCACAAAAATCATAGTAGCATATTCTAACTTATTCAAACGTAACATATCCATTCGTAGCATAACTGAGCCTAACATGGCGAGGCCACCATTGCGGGTCTCCACAGAGACAAGCAGAATGTACCTTTGCAGAGTGGTGAGCAAAAAATAGCACAAAAGCCGTGGATATGCTTGCATAACCTGTCCTAACCTAACCAATCCAAACGTAGCGTAGCCCAACATAACGACCCGCCACCACTGTTCCTGGCCTCCACTGGGCCAAGCAGAATGTGGTAGAGGACAGAAGATAACAAATATCCACCCAGTGACAGTGTATGGCACGAGAGTCGAATCTGTCCTAAACAAACTTAGACCAAAATACCATAGCCAATCATAACCTAACACAGAATATCGTGCCACTACCACTATTGCTTGCCTCCCGAGAGTCGTGCAGAGTATAGTAGAGCAACGTAGAGCGCAGGAATCCACCGAATAGCAGTGCATAGCGCAAAAGTCGAGAATAAATTAACCTAACCCGGCATAACCTAACCTAACCTAACGTTGCATAACGCAATGTAACTTGCAGCGACCGCTATTGATGGCCTTCATAGAGCAGAGCAGAGCATATTAGAGCACATTAGAGTACAGAAATCAACCGAATAGCAGTGTATAGGATAAAGGTCATAGTTGACTACCCCAACATAGCCAAAACGTAACGTAACCGAACGTAACCCTTCTCAACCTAACAGGACGGGACCACCACTGCTGCCCTCCACAGAGGCAAGCCGAATGTACTAGGGGCAGTTATGCGCAGAAATCAACCACAATGTAGTGAATAGCAAAAAAGTCGGAGATAACCTGGCTTAGCCTCTCCTAACCTAACCTAACCAAACGAATTATAACCAAACATAACGTGCTGCGGCCACAGCTTCTTCCCTCCCCATAGCCTAGCAGATTGCATTAGAGCACGGTAGATCACAGACATACAACGAATAACAGCCTATAGCATGTAAAGTCAAAGCTTTCCTAAGCAAACGTCCCATAACCTACCTTAACTAAACGTAACATAACTCAACGTAACGTGCCAAGACCACTATTGCTGGCATACGCAGAGGCAAGCACAGTACACCAGAGCACATTGGGGCGCAGAAATCCACCGAATTGCAGTTTATAGCACAGAAGTCAAAGTAGCCTTTCGTAACCTAGCCAAACGTAACACACCCGAACGTAGCCTAACTCAACCTCACACGACCAGACCGCTATTGCTGGCCTCGACAGAGACAAGCGGGATGTAGCAGAGCGCACTAGAGGGCGGAAATCCACCGAATATCAGTGTAAGTCACAAGAGTCGAAGTAGCCTATCCTAACCTAGACAAACGTGACATACTCAAACGTTTCCCAGCTCAATCTATCATGACGAGACCACGATTTCTGTCCTCCACCGAGACTTGCAGAAGGTACTAGAGCACAGTAGATCACAGAAATACACCGAATAACAGTGTATAGAAAGATAGTCTATGCTACTATAACCAAATATAGCCTAACCTGAACTTACCAATCGTAACATAACACAACCTAGCGTGTCACGGTCGCTATTGCTCGAATCCCCAGAGTCGGGCGGAGTATAGTAGAGCACTGCAGAGGGCGGAGAAACTCGGAATAGATGTGCATAGCACACGTGTCGAAGAAACGCCAACGAAACCTTCCTAACCTAACCGAACGAAGAGTAACGCAACTCAAACTAACGAGCCGAGACAACTACTAAAGGCCGCCCCAGAGGCAAGTAGAACATACTAGAGCGCAACACAGCGCAGAAATCCACCGCATTGTTGTGTACAGCACAAAAGTTAAAAATGACATGACCTAACCTGACCTTACCTAACCTGTCCAAACGTAGTGTAACTAAACATGACGTGACGAAACCAACTCTGCTGGCCTCCCCAGAGCCAAGCAGAGAAAATTAGAGCAGGTTGGTGCGCAGACATCCACCGAATAGCAGTGCATAGCACAAGAGTTTAAGTAGCCTGTCCTAACCTAACCTAACGGAACCTAACCCAACCTGACTCAAACAAGCATGTCGAGACCACTATTACTGTCCTCCAGAGAGACAAGCAGAATGCACTAGAGCAGAGTAGAACGCATAAATCTACCGCATTGCAGTGAGCAGTTCAAGAGCAGTAGACATCGAAGCAAAATCTGGCCTAACCTGACCTAACCTGTGGCAGCAAATCCCAGCATAGCGCACAGCGGCCGCTGCTCCTGGCCTCCCCGTGATCAAGCAGAATGTAGTAGAGCACAATGGAACAGAGGAATACACCGTGCAACAGTGTATAGCACAAAGTGAATGCTATCCTAGCAATACTTAATCTCACCTAACTCAGCCGAATGCAACCTACCTAAACCTAACGTGACGCGACCACTATTGCTCGCCACCGCAGAATCGAGCAGAGTATACTAGTGCAATGTAGAGCGCAGAAACCCTTCGAATAGCGGTGCATGTTGCAGAAGTCGAAGACATCCCAACCTAAGCTGGCCTAACTTACCATAACCAAACGAAGCATAACTGAACATAAAGCTGCGACCACAGCTGCTGGCATCGCCAGAGGCAAGCAGAACATAGTAGAGCAACCTAGAGGGCAAGAATCCACCGAATAGCAGCGTATAGCACAAAAGTCACAAAGTCAAAGTCATGCCTTCGCAAGCTACCATAACGAAACGTAACATAACGCAACCTAACGTGCCGTGACCACTATTACTGGCCGCCCCAGAGACAAGCAGAAAATATTAGAACGTGGGAGAGAGCAGCACTCGGAGTGCAGCAGTTCATTGCACAGGTACGTGTCTACCCTATCCTAACCTCGCCAAACGTAAAGTAACCAAACGTGGCATAGCTCAACCTAACGTCCCGCTACAACTATCTCTTGCCTCCCCAGAGCCAAGCAGAATGTGATAGAGCACAGTGGAGCGCAGAAATCCACCGCATAGCAATGCAATGCCCAAAAGTGGAAGGTAAGGTAACCTAACCTGACACGACTTAGCCGACCCGCACGTAGTGTAACTCAGAATAACATGATGACCCAAATATTGCTGGGTTCTCCAGAACAAAGCAGAACGTATTAGAGGCCACCGCAGGCCCCCCAGAGCCATGCAGTATATACAAGAGCAGAGTAGAGCGCCGATATCAGACGCACTGCAGTGTATATCACAAAAGCCAAAAATATTTAAACCAAACGTGACATAACCTGACATAACCGAATGTAGAATAACACAGCATAAGGTATCGCATCGTAGAATAACACAGCATAAGGTGTCGCGACCTCTAGTTACGGCCTCCGTGAAGCCAAACAGAGCGTATTAGAGCACATTAGAGGGCAGGAATCCAACGAATAGCGGTGTATAGCACAAAAGGCGAAGTAGCCTATCGTATAATTTCCAATCCTATCACTAACAAACGTAACATAGCTGAACCTAACGCACCACGGCCACTATTGCTAGCCACCCCAGAGTCGAGCTGAAAATACTAGAAGGCAGTAGGGCGCAGAAATCCATAGATTCGCAGCGTACAGCACAAAAGTCGTATCTATCCAGACCTAACTCAAGCCAACATAACATCACAAAACGTAGCCTACACCAACGTAACTTTCCGCTGCCACTATTGGTGGCATCTCCAGTTCTAAGCATAATACGGTAGAGCACAGTACGTCGCAGAAGTACTCCGAAGAGCAGCGTACAGCAAGAACGTCTATGTTAACCTGACCGAGATTGATCTGACCTAATCCAACGAAACAAAGCCTAACTCAACCTAAAATGACGAGGCTACTATTGCTGGCTTTCACAGAGACAAGAAGAATGAAATAGGGCACAATAGATCGCATAAATCCACCGCAGTGCAGCGAATAGCACGAAATCCCATTATATCTTAACCTAATCTGTGCTAATCTAACATAACCAAACGCAGCATAACCCAACATGACGTGCCACGAACAATGCTCCTGGCCTCCCTGAAGCAAAGCAGAATGTAGTAGAGCACAGTGGATCACAGAAATCCACCTGACAACAGTGTATAGCACGAAAGTCAAAGGTACCCTAACCAAACTTAACCTTACCAAAACTAACCAAACGCATCCTAACACAAACTGACATGACATGACCACTATTGTTCACCGCCCCAGAGTAAAGCTGAGTATAGCAGGGCACTGTAGAACGCAGAATCCATCGAATAGCAGTTTATGGCACAAAAGACCAAGAAATCCTGACCAAGCACTCCTAACCTAACCTAACGAAACGTAACCCTACTCAAACTAACGTGCCGGGACCAACATCACTGGCCACCGCAGAGCCAAGCAGAGGCTATTAGAGCATATTGAAACGAAGTGGTCCGCGTAATGGCAGTGAATAGCGCAAAAGTCAAAGTAGCCAATCCCAACCTAGACTAGTGTAACATAACCGAACGCAGCTTAACTCAACCTAACGTGCCGAGATCACTATCGCTGTCCTCCACAAAGATAAGCAGAAAGAACTAGAGCACAGCAGAACGCCGAAATCCACCGGATAACAGTGTATATAGCGAAAGTCAAAGCTAACCTAGCCAAACGTATCCTAACCCAACCAGACCAAACGTAACCTAGCTCAACCTGACGTGCAGCGACCACTATTGTTCGACTCTCGACATTTGTGCTGAGTAGAGTAGAGTAGGGCACTGTAGAGCGAAGGAATTCACTGAACAGCAGATTATAGTACATAAGTCAAATGTACACTAACCTGACCTGGCCTAACCTAACGTAACCAAGCGGAGCATTGATCAGCGCAACGTGCCGCGAACACTGCTCCTGGCCTCCCCAGAGCAAAGCAGATTGTAGTAGAGCACAGTAGATCACAGAAATCCGCCGGAAAGCAGTGAAAGGCACGAAAGTCAAAGTTGCATATCCTAACGTAACGAAACGTGACATACCCAAACGTAGACAAACTCGACGTAACATTACGAGTCCACTATTGCAGGTCTCCACAGAGAAAAGCATAATGTACTACAGCACAGTAGCGCGCAGAAATCCACCGCATTGCAGTGAATATCACAAAAGTCGAGAGTACCGGAACCTAACCTGGCCTAGAATAACATAACTAAGCGTAGCATAGCTCAAGGCAACGGGCGGCGACAAATGCATCTGGTCTCCCTAGAGCCGGGCTGAATTTAGTAGAGCACAATGGATCACAGAAATACACCGAATAACAGTGTATAGCTCGAAAGTAGGGGCCATACTAACCAAACGTAGCCGAACCTAACATAACTAAACGTAACCTAACTCAACCTGATGTACCACGACCACCTTTGCTCGCCTCCACAGAGTCGAGCTGAGAATTGTAGATAAATGTAGAGAGCAGTAATCCACCAAATAGCAGTGTACAGCAAAAAGTTCGAAACAAGCCCATCCTCATCGAAAGTAACATAACCAAACGTAACATAACTGAACCTAACCAATGGAGACCATCATTGTTGGCATTCCCAGCGCCAAGCAGAATATACTACAGCACTGCAGAGCGCAGGAATCCACCGCACCGCAATGTATAGCACAAAAACCGTATACATCCTGATCTAACCATCCGAACCCAGCCTAACAAAACGTAACCTAACCAAAACTTACGTGCCAAGGCTACTGTTACTGGCCACCCAAGTGCCAAGCGGAGCATATCGGAGCACACCAGAGCGCAGAAGCCACGTACTAGCAGTGAATAGCACGAAAGTCAAAGCAGCCTGTCCAAACCTAGCCAAGCGTAACATAACCAAAGGTAACCTAACGTAACCTAACATGGCGAGACCGCTATTCTTGGTTCGCACAGGTACAAGTAGAATGTACTAGAGCACAGTAGTGCACAGAAATCCACCGCACTGCAGTGAATAGCACAATAGTCGTAGATGTCCTAACCTAACCTGACCTAACCCAACCTAACGGAACGTAGCATAACTCAACACAAGTGGTCGTGACCACTGATGGTTACGCCCCCAGAGAAAAGCCAAATATATTGGACCTCAGTAGATCTCACGAATCCACCACATAGTTGTGTATAGTACGAAGGTCGTAGCTATTCTAACTAAACTTGACCTAACCTAACCAAACCAAATGTATCCTAACCCAGACTAGCGTGCCACGACCACCACTGCTTACCTCCTCAGAGCCGAGAGGAGTGTAGTAGAGCAATATCGATCGCGGAAATGCACCGAATAGCAGTGTATAGAACAAAAGACTGGGATATCGTATCATATCCCAGCCAAACGTACCATGAACCTACGTAACATTGCACTAACTAGCACTCCGGGACCACTATTGCTGGACTTTGCAGAATCAAGTGGGGGATATTGGGATAAAGTGTAGCGCTGAAAGCAGCGGATGGCAGTGTCTAGCACAAAAGTCCAAACTGTACAAACCTAACCACACAGAGCGAAACATAACCAAACGCAGCATAACTCAACCTAACGCGCCTAGACCACTATTGTTGGTACACCAGAGTCAAGCGGAATATACTTTAGCACAGTAGAGTGCAGAGATCTAACGCATTGCTGTGTATATCGCAAAGATCAAAGATAACCTATGCCAACATGACCTATCCTAGCAGCGTAGGCACTGTATAGCAATGTATAGCGCGGAAGGCGGGGCTATCCTATCATAACCTTACCAAGCGTAACACAAACGTATGTAACCTATATGAACCTAACTCGCCGAGACCACTATCTCTAGCCACCACACGGCCAAGCGGAATATACTTGAGCAGAGCAGAGGGCAGACATCCGCCGCATTGCAGTGCAAAGCACAAGCGTGAAATATACCCCAACCCAACCTGACCTCTCCAACCCCAACCAGAAATAGTGTAACTCGAAGTAACGTTAATAGGCAAATATTGCTGGGCTCCACAGAGCCAAGCAGAACATACTGGAGCACAGCAGAGTGCAGAAATCCACCGCATTGCATTGTATATCGCAGAAGCCAAAGATAACCTAATGAAACGCTACCTATCCTAACCTAATCAAACGTAGCCTAACTCAACATAACGTGCCGCGACTATTGTTGGCCTCCCCACATCCTAACAGATTATAGTAGATCACAGTAGATCACAGAAATCCACCGAGCAACAGGGAACAGCACGAAAGTCAAAGCTTTCCTGACAACGCATAGCCTATCCTAACTTAGCCGAACGTGACATAACCCAACGTAACGTACCACGAGCACTATTTCTCGCACCGTCTGAGCCAAGTAAAGTATAGTAGAGCAATGTTAAGCGCTGAAATCCACAGAACAGCAGCGTATAGCGCAAAAGTCGACGATGCCGTAGCCAAACCTGGCATAACCTAACCTAACCGAACGTAGCATAACTCCACATTACGTGCGGCGCCAGACACTGCTGGCGTTCGTAGAGACAAACGGAGCAGATAAGAAAACATTAGAATGCAGAAACCCACCGAAGAACAGTGTACAGCAGAAATGTCAAAGCAGCGTATCCTAACATAGCCAAACGCAACACACGCATCGGAGTCTAACCCAACCTAACATGACGGGACCGCTATTGCTGGCCTCCACAGAGACAAGCAGAATTCACTAGAACACAGTGTAGCGCAGAAGTCCACCGCATTGCAGTGGATAGAACAAAGGCCATAGTACCACAGCATAACCTGACCTAACCAAGCCTAACCGAACGTTGCATATCTCAGCATAACTATAAGCGGACACTGCCCCTGTCCTCCCCGTAGACAACCAGAGCGTGGCAGAGCACAGCAGATCACAGAAATGCACAGAATAGCGGTGTATACCACGAAAGTCAAAGCAATCCTTACCAAAAGTAGCCTAACCTAACCCAACAAAGCGTAACCTAAATAAATCATACGTGCCGCGACCGCTATTGCTCGCCTCGCATGAGCTAAGCAGTGTACAGTAGAGCAATGTAGAGCGCAGGTATCCACCGAATAGCAGTGTAAAGTACAAAAGTCAAAGTAGCCTATCCTAACGTATGAAATCATAGCATATGCAAACGAAGCCTAACTAAACCTCTCATGACCAGACCACTTCTGCTGACATCCATAGGGAAATGCAGAATGTACTAGGGCACAGTAGAGCGCAGAAATCCACCGCATTGCTGTGAATAACACAAAGGCCGTAGATATTGTAACACAACCTGTCCTAACCTAACCTAACCAAGCGTAGCATAACTCAACGTAACGTGCCGCAACCTCTGCTCCTGGCCACCACAGAGCCAAGCAGAATGCTGCACAGCGCAGTAGATCACAGAAACTCAACGAACGGCTGTGCAAAGCCAAAGGTAAAGAAGTATGTCCTAACATAGCCTAAGGTAACACACGCAAACGCAGCACAACTCAACCTATCCTGACCTCGCCACTATTGCAGGCCTCCATAGAGACGTGCAGGAGGTACTAGAGTACAGTAGTGTGCAAAAATCAGCCGCATTGCAACGAGCGCAAAGGTCGAAGATACCCTAACGTATCCTGGCCGAACATAACATAAAGGAACGTTGCATAGCTGAGCATAACGTGCCGCGACCACCACTCCTGGCTCCCGCAGCCCCAAGCATACTGTAGTAGAGCGGAGTAGAGCGCAGAAATCCACCGATCAACAGTCTTCGCCAAGAAAGTCAAAGCTGTCCAAAACTAACCCAAACAAGCTTTCCTTAACCAAACGGAACATGACTAAACCTAACGTGCTGGCACCAGTATTGCTGGCCTCTCCAGGGCCAAGCAGATCATTCTAGAGCACAGTATAGCGCAGAAGTTCGCCGAATAGCAGTATACAGCACAGAAGTCTGTGCTATCCTATCTTAACATAACCGAACGGAACTTAAGCGGACGTAACGTAACACAATCTCTCATGCCACGACCGCTGCTTCTGGCCTCACGAAAGCTAAGCATATTACAGCAGAGCAACGTAGATCGCTGAAATTGTTTGAACAGCAGTGTATTGCGCAAAGGTCGAGGCCATCCGAACAAATCGTGGCCAAACCTAGCGTAAACAAACGTAAGATAACTCAATCTAACGTGCCGAGAGCAGTGTTCATGGCGTCCACATGGACAAGCAGATTGCGATAGCGCACAGAAGAGCGCAGAAGTCCAGCGAATAGCAGTGCGTAGCACAAAAGCCTAAGCTATCCTAGGCAAACCCCAAGTAACCTAACCTAACCAAATGTAACGTAACCCAACCTAACATGCCGCGAAAACTACTGCTGTCCGCCACGGGGCCAGGCAGATTAGAGCAGAGAAGAGTGGAGGGCACGCATCCTCCGAATAACAGTGCATAGCTCGAAAGTCTACGCTACCCTAGCCTAACACACGCAAACATAGCCCAACCAAACGTGGCCCAACCCAACCTAATGTGACGAGACCGATATAACTGTCCACCCCTGTGTTGAGCATAGTACGGTAGAGCAATGTAGAGCGTTGAAATCCTCCGAAGAGCAGTGTGTAGCACAAACGACAAGAACTACCTGACCAAGCCTAACCTAACCTAACCTAACCGTACGTAACATAACACGAACTGACCTGCGACGACAACTACTGCTAACGTCCACAGAGCAAAGCAGGGCATATTAGATCACAGCAGTGCGCAGAAGTCCACCCAATAGCAGTGTACAGCAAAAAGTCAGAGCTCTCGTAGCTTGAGCTAACCTAACATAGCATAGCCAGGCGTAACCTGACTCCACCAAGCCGCCCTACCCAGATATTGCTAACTTCCCCAGAGCCAAGCAGAATATATTAGAGCGCAGCAGACCACAGAAATATTGGGCGCTGCAGTGTAAAGCACAAAGGTAGGGAAAAGCTATCCTAACGTAACGTAGATCATTCAAACGAAGCATAACAAAGAGTAAGGTGCCGAGACCACAATTGCGGCATTTCCCAAAGCCAAACTGAGCATATCAGATCACCGCAGTGCTCAAGATTCCACGGAAGTGCAGTGTGTAGCACAAAAGTCGTAGGCATCCTCTCCTAACCTAGCCAACGGTAACATAACCGAACGTAGCTTAACTCCACCTATCCGCCCTACACAACTACTGCTGACCTCCCCAGAGACAAGTATAGTATACTAGAGCACAGTAGATCGCAGAAGACCGCCGCATTTATGCGAATTAGAGACAAGCATAGTATACTAGAGCACAGTAGATCGCAGAAGACTGCCGCATTTAGGCGAATAGAACAAGGGCCGTAGATATCCTAACTTAACCATCGTAACCAAACCTAACGGGACGAAGCCTGACGCATCCTAACATGGCCAAGCCGTTATTTCAGTCCCACATAGAGACAAGCAGAATGTACTAGAGCACAGTAGAGGGCAGAAAACACCGAACTGCAGTGAATAGCACTAAGGCCGTAGATATGCAATCCTTATCTGGCCTAACACAACATAACGGGACATGGCATAACTCAACATTACGTGCAGCGACCACTGCTCCTGGCTTCCGCGGAGCCAAGCTGCATGTAGTAGAGCAATTTTGCGTTCAGACGTCCGCCGGAGTGCAGTGTATAGCACAGAAGTCAAAAGAATTCTAACCTTACCACCCGAACCTGCCATAACGTGACGCAATATAACTAAATCGCGCTGAGACCACTATTAGTTACCACACCAGAGCAGAGCAGGACATATTGAAACGCAGTAAAACGGAGAATTTCATTGAACAGCGGTGAATGGCTCAAAAGACTAAGCTACTCTATCCTAACGTAACAAAAATTGTCATATGCAAACGTAGCCTAACTAAACCTAACGCGTCGAGACCACTATTGCTGGTCTCACCAGAGACAAGCAGAGTGTACTAGAGCACAGTAGAGCGCAGAAATCGAGCGCATTGCAGTGTACAGAGCAAACGCCGTTGATATCCTGGCATAACTTGGCCAAACCTAACCATAACACACGTAGCATGACTCGAAATAACGAGACGCGAACACCGCTCCTGGCCTCCCCATAGCCTGGCAGGATATAGTAGAGCACAGGAATTCACCGCATGACAGTGTATAGCACGTAAGTTAATGCTACACTAACCAAACATAGCACAACCTAGCATGACCAAACATAACCTAACCCTACCTAACGTGCCATGGCCACTATTGCTCGCGTCGCCATTGTCGAGCAGAGCATATTAGAGCATATTAGAGCGTAGAAGCCGAGGCAGAGCATTGTATAGCACGAGTGCCAAAGAAGAACCTACTAACCTATATCAACCAAACAAGACGAGACCACTATTGCAGGCCTCCACAGAGACAAGCAGAACGTACTTGAGCACAGTAGTGCGCAGGAACCCCCCACATTGCTGTGAAAAGCAGAAAAGGGGAAGATATCCTAACAGAAACTACTGAACTAACCTAACCTAACGAAACGTAACCTGACACAAACTGACACTCCGAGATTACCATCGCCGGGCTCCCCAGAGCCACGCAGAAAATATAAAAATACAGTAGAATGCAGAATTCCGCCGATAGCAGTGTATAGCACAAAAGTCTAAACTATCATACCCTTACCTCACCAAACATAACATACCCGAACGTAGCTTAGCTGAACGTAACGTGCCGCGAACACTAATGCTGAACAGGCTAGAGCAAAGCAGATAATACTAGAGCACATCAGAGGGCAGTAATCCACCTCATTGCTGTGTGTACAACAAAAGTCGAACATGACCTGACATAACTAGGCCAAACCTAACCTATGCAAACGTAGTGTAGAAAAACATAACGTGGCGAGACCAACATTGCTAGTCTCCCGGAGACAAGCAGAGCATATTACAGCACATCGGAGCGCAGAAAAACGCCGAATAGGACTGAATAGCACAAAAGTAGGAGTGGCCTATTCGAACCTAGCCAAACGTAACATACCCTAGCGCAACATAACTGAACCTTACATAAAGAAACCACAAGTGCAGGCCTCCACAGTGTCAAGCAGAGTGTGCTGGAGTGCAGTAGCGCGCAGGAATCAACCGCATTGCAGTGAAGAGCACAATAACCGCAGATATCCCAGCATGAGCTGCCCTAACCTAACCTAACCTAACCAAACGTAACGTAACTCCGCCTGACATACCAGGACCACTAATGCTCGCCGCCCAATGGTCGAGGAGGGTATAGTAGTGCAATATAGGGCGCAGAAATCCACCAAATAGCAGTGTGCAGCACAAAGTCGAAGAAATCCTAACCGAACCTTCCCAATCTAACCTAACGGAACATAACCCAACAGAAGCTAACGTGCCGAGATAACTATTACTGGCCGCCCCGGAGCCAAGCATAGGATATTATAGCACATTAGAGCGCAGAAATCTACGGAATAGCATTGAACAGCAGAAAAGTCTAAGTAGCCTATCCTAACCAAGCCAATCGTGACACTGCCAACCGAAGCATAACTCAACCTAACATGACGAGACCGCTATTGTTGGCCTCCACAGAGACAAGCAGAATGTACTATGGCACAGCAGCAGTGCATAGCACAAAAGCCGTTGACATCCTAACATAAATTGGCCTAATGTAACATAACCAAAAGCAGCATAACACCACATGACGTGCCGCGGCCACTGCGCCTGGCCTACCTGGGGTAAAGCGGAATGTAGTAGAGCACTGTAGGTAACAGAACACCACCGAAGAGCAGTGTAGGTCACAAAAGTCAATGCAGCGTATCCTAACCCAGCCAAACGTAACATAACTAATCCTAACTTAACGGGACCATCATTCCTCGCCGCCGCAGAGAAAAGAGGAATGTACCAGAGCACAGTATGGCGCAAAAGTCCACCGAATAACGGTTTATAGTACGAAAGTTGGAGCTATCATAACCAAACTTAACCTAACCTTACCTAAACAAACGTTGCCTGACACAACCTGACGTGCCGCCACGACTACTGCTCGTATCTCCAGAGTCGTGCTGAGTATAGTAGAGCAATGTAAAGCGTAGGTACCCACCAAATAGCAGTACACTGCACAAAAGTAAAAGTTATCCGGACCTAACCTGACCTAACCTAACCTAACTGAAGGCAGCATGGCTCAACGTAACGTGCCGCGACCACCGCGCCCTGATTCCCCTGAGCCAAGTAGAGGGTAGCAGAGCACAGTAGATCACAGAATTCCACCGTCCAAGTGTGTACATTACGAAGGTCATAGCTACCCTAGCCAAACATAACCTAACCGAACCTACCAAACGTAACCAAACTCAACCGGACTTGCCACGACCACTGCTAATGGCTGCACAGGAGCCAAGCCGAACATATTGGAGCGCAGTATGGCGCAGAAATCAACGGAATGTCATCCAACGGCACGGAAGTCTGAGATATTCCGTCCTAACGTAACCAAACTTGTCATGTGCAAACGTAGTCTAAATAAACTTAACTCGCCGAGACCATTATTTCTGGCCTCTCAAGAGCCAAGCAGAGAATATTAGAACGCAGTAGAGCGCCGATGTCGGAGGATATCGGTGTATAGTACAGGCGTCTAAACTATCTTGTCCTAACCTCACGGAACGTAAAAGAACCAAACGTGGCATAT
>NW_016914215.1:0-393 GCF_001483705.2 Eufriesea mexicana | reverse complement strand
TAAAGTAGAGCAATGTACAGCGCAGAAATCCTCCGAATAGCAGTTCACAGCACAGAAGTCAAAGAAATACTAACCGAGCCTTCCTAATCTAACCTAATGAATCGTAACCTTACACAAACTATCGTGTCGAGACCACTATTACTGGACACCCCAGAGCCAATCAGAGCATAATAGACCACATTAGAGCGCAGAGGTCAGCGGAAATGCAGTGAATAGCACAAAAGTCGAGGTAGCATACCCTAACCTAGCCAAACGAAGCGCAACCGAACGTAACCTAACTCGTCCTAACTCACCGAGACCTCTGTTGCTGCTCGCCTCACAGCCAAGCAGAACATATTAGAGGAGAGTAGGGCGCAGATATCCATGGAATCTCAGTGCATAGCTGAAATGTCG
>NW_016914214.1:0-540 GCF_001483705.2 Eufriesea mexicana | reverse complement strand
TGCTGTAGGATGAGGCTGGAAAATTCAATTTTATTGACTTTTTCGAATAATATTGTGTTGAGCTAACTTTGTTGCATAAATAAGGACGAAAGATACTATTGGCGGGCTATAGCAATTCCAATGCCATAGAATCTGGCTGGAAAACACAATTTTATTGCCATTTTCGACTAATATCGTTATGAGCCAGCTTTCTTGCATAAATAAGGAGGAAAGATACTATTGGCGTGCTCTAGGCATTGCAATGCTGTAGAACCTGGATGGAAAATTCAACTTTATTGATATTATCGTCAAATATCGTGGCGAGCTAAATACCTTGCACAAATAAGTAGGAAAGATACTATTGGCGTGCTATAGCCATTGCAATGCTGTTTTTCTGTAAAATCCAATTTTCTTGAAATTTTCGACTAATATCGTGGTGAGCTAACTTTCTTCCATAAATAAGGTGGAAAGGTCCTATTGGCGTGCTATAACCGTACTAATGCTATAGAATCAGGGTGGAAAATTCAATTTTATTGATATTATCGTCAAATATCGTGGCGA
>NW_016914213.1:0-842 GCF_001483705.2 Eufriesea mexicana | reverse complement strand
ACATGACTAAACTTAACATTGCTCCACCTAACGTGTGGCAGCCACCATTGCTGGCCTCGCCGTAGTCAAGCAGAACATATTAGAGGTGAGTAAAACACCTCACCGAAATCCATAGAATCGCAGTGTATATCAGAAAAGTCAAAGCTACCCTGGCCAAACCCAAACCAACAGAACATTGACAAACATAGCCTGACCCTACCGAACGAGTCGAGACCGCTTTTGCGTACCTCCCCAGGGCCAAGCAGGACATACCGGAGCACAGATGAGCGCAGAAATCTATTGAATAGCAGTGAACAGCACAAGAGTTAAAGATATTCCGGCCAAGCGTAGCCTAACCCAACCTAACCGAACGAAGCCTTACCCATCGTAACATGACGAGGCCGCTATTGCTGGCCTTGCTAGAGCCAAGCTGAATATATTAGGGCACAGTAGGGCGCGGAAATCTACTTAACTGCAGATTATAGCACCAAAGTCGCAGCTATCCTCTCCAATCCTAACCTAGCGTTGCAAAACCAAACGTACCATAACCCAACATAACACGCCACGGCCACTATTGCTGGCCTCCCCAGAGCCGAGCAGAACACGCTATTGGAGAGTAGGACGCAGAAATCCACAGAATCGCAGTGTACAGCAGAAAGGTCAGAGCTACCCATACCTAAGACACACCAATAGAACATATAGAAGCATAGCCTAACTTTAACTAACGTGACGAGACCGATATTTCTGTTATCCGGAGAGCCAAGCAGGACATACTATAGCACGGTAGAGCGCGGAAATTCATCGAATATCAGTGTCCAGCACAATAGTTAAAACTATCCTGGCCAGGCATAGCATAACCCAAC
>NW_016914212.1:0-1581 GCF_001483705.2 Eufriesea mexicana | reverse complement strand
CAATCTTGCGCTTGGCCCTGTGGATGACAGCAATTGTGGTCGCGGCACATTACGCTTTGTCAGGCCACGTTCGGTTAGGTTCTGTTGATTTGGGTTAAGGTCGGGTAGCTTTGATTTCTTTGCTATGCTCTGCCGTTCTATGGTCTTCTGCGGCCTACTCTCCTTTAATATGTTCTGCGTGGCTCTGTTTGAGCCAGCAAAATTGGAATCGGCGGGTTAGGTTAGGTTAGGTTACGTTCGAACTTGTTATGTTTGGTTACATTAGGTTGGGGTAGCTTCGACTTTTGTGCTATACACTGCGGTTCTAAGGATTTCCGCGCTCCACTTCCCTCCAGTAAGTTCTGCTTGGCTCTGGCGGGGGCAGCAATACCGTTCTCCGCATGTTATGTTGTGGCTGGTTGCGTTTGATTGCTTTAAGTTTGGTTATGTTAGTAAAGGATGGCTCTGACTTTTGTGCAGTACACTGCTATACGCTGGATTTCTGTCCCCTAATATTTTCTGCTTGACCCTGTGGTGGCCAGCAATTGTGGTTTCGGCACGTTAGTCTGAATTATGTTACGTTTGGTTAGATTAGGTTAGGTTAAGTTTTGTTAGGACAGCTCTAACTTTTGTGCTTCACGCTGGTATTCGGTGGATCTCTGCTCTGTGCGTTGCCCTACAAGCCTCTGCTTGGCTCTTGGGAGGTCCGTAATTGTGGTGTCGGCGCATTAGGTGGAGGCAGGATAAGTTTCGTTATGTTATATTGTCTTTGGTTGGGGATGCATATCTTCGACTCTTCTGCTGTACACTGCGATTTTATGGATTTCTCAACCCTGACCCTCACTAATATGCTCTGTTTGACCATGTGGAGGCCAGAAATACTGGCCGCGGCACGTTGGGTTTAGTTAGATTTCGTTCGGCTAGGATAGTTTAAGTTGTGTTAGGCTAGTATAGCTTTGGCTATTGTGCTCGACACAGATGTTCTATGAACTTCTTTGCTCTACTGTACTGTATCGCATTCCGCTTGCCTCTTGGGACGCCAGCAATGGTGGCAGCTCCGTGTTTCGTTGAGTTAGGTTACGTTTTGTTATGTTGCGTTTGCTTAGTTTAGGAGAGGGTAGCTTTGACTTTTGCGCTGTAAGCTACTATTCGGCGGATTTCTGCTCACTAATGCGTTCTAATATGCTCTGCTATGCTTTCGCAAGGACAGAAATAGTGGCCGCGGCGCGTTATGTTGTGTTATGTTACGCTCGGTTACGTTCGGTTTGTTTGCATTAGGTTCGGATAGCATTGACTTTCTTGACATGAAATGTTATGCGGTGGATTCCTGCGATCTACTGTGCTCTACCCTACTCCGCTCTACTCTTGGGAGGTCAGCAATAGTGGTGTAGGGCTGTTAGTTGGAGATGGGATACGTTTGGTTATGTTACGTTTGGTTAGGTTAGGGCAGGGGAGCTTTGACCTTTGTGCTATACTCTGCCATTTGGTGGGTTTCTGCTCTCTACTGTGACCTAATACGGTCGGCCTTGCCCTGGGTGTGCCAAAAACAGTGGCCGCGTCGCGTTAGGTAGAGTTATGGTATGTTAGGTTCGGCTAGGTTTG
>NW_016914211.1:32883-38366 GCF_001483705.2 Eufriesea mexicana | reverse complement strand
CTACTGTGCTCTAATATGATCTGCTTGGGTGTGTGTATGCCAGTAATTGTGGTCTCGGCAAGTAAGGTTCAGTCAGGTTACGTTTGGTTCGGATGGGTTTTGTTAGCTGTGGTTAGGGTGTCTTTGACTGTTGTGCCATGCGGTGCTGTTCCGCGGATTTCTGCGCTCTACATTGCTCTACGGCACCGTGCTCGAATCTGGGTATGACAGCATAGTGCTTGTGGCTCGTTACGTTGTGTTAGGTTATGATTGCTCAGGTTGGGTTAGGCTACGTTTGATTGTGATAACTTCGACTTTCGTGATATGCACTGGTGTTCGGTGGATTTCTGCGCTTTACCCCCGCTAATAATTTGTGCTTTGCTCATGGGAGGTCAGCAATCGTGGTCGAGGCCCGTTACTTTGAGCTAGATTACGTTCGGGTAAGTTATGCGACCTTGGGTTAGGTTTGGGCAGCTTTGACCTTTGTGGTATACACTGACATTTTATGGATCCCTGGTCTCTAATGTGCTCCATCTTACTCTGCTTTTCTCTTGGGACGCCAGCTATAGTGTTTGCGTCACCTTTGAATGAGATATTTTTCTTTCGGTGAGGTTATGTTAGTATGGGTTTAGTTAGGATAGCTTCAACTTTTTTGCAATACACTGCTGTGCTATTGATTTCTGCGCTCTCCTCCCCTCTAATTTGTTCTCCTTGGCTCCGGTGAGACCAGAAATATTGGTCGCGGCACGTTATGTTTATTTAGGTTTCGTTTGTTTCGGCTAGGTTACGTCGCGTTAGGTTAGGTTAGCTTTGACTTTTGTGCCGCATACAGCTATTCTTTGGAATTCTGCGCTCTCCTCTCGTCTAACATGTTCTGCTTGGCTCCGGTGATGTCCGAAATACCGGCTGCTGCGCGATAGGTATAGTTAGGTTACGTTTGGTTATGTTACGTTAGGCTGTGTTTGGCTTGGATAGCTTAGACTTATGTGCTGCGTGCTGCTCTCCTACGGATTTCTGCGCTCCACTGCACCCTACCATATTATGGATGTCTGTGTGGACACCAGCAATGTTGTTCCCGGCTCGCTATGTTGAGATTTGTTCCGTTCGGAAAGAGCAGTTTCGTCTGGGTTAGGCTACGGTAACTTCGACTTTTCTGCTATACACGGCCGTTATATGGATTTCTGCGATCTGGTCTCATCTAATATGTTCTGCTTGGCTCTGAGGTGGCCGGAAATATCGACCGTGGCCCGATAGGTTTTGTTACGACACGCTTGGCTGTGTTACGTGAAGCTGTGTTTGGTTAGGATAGCTTTGGCTTTTATGCTACACACAGCTATACCGTGCATTTCTGCGCAATGATCTCATGTAATATGTTGTCAATGACTCTGGAGAGACCACGAAGTGTGGTCGTCTCACGTTTGTTAGGTTATGTTGCGGTTGGTCTGGTTAGGTTAGGTTGGGTTATGTTAGGGTGGCTTTGACTCCGCTGCTGCAAACTTCTATTCCATGGATTTCTGCGACCTACTATCCTCTAATATGTTCCGCCCCACTCTGGGGATGCCAGAAGTTGTGTATGGATATTTTAGGATGTGGTATATTAGCATAGGAATATGATTGACTTTTGTGCTGTACTCTGCTACTCGTTGGGTATCTGCCCGGCAGTGTGTTCCAATATGTTCTGCTAGGCTTTGGTGAGGCCAGCAATAGCTCCCTCGGCACTTCATGTTGAGACTTACTACGACTGGTTAGGTTAGGTTGGGACAGGTAAGGTCTGGATATTTTCGACTTCTGTGCTATTCACTGCAATGCGGCGCATTTTTGCGAACAGCGCTGCTCTAGTGCACCCTGCTTGTCTCTAAGGGTGCCAGCAATAGTGGTCTCGTCACGTTAGGTTGTCAGGTTACGTTTGGTTATGTTACGTTTGGCTAGGCTTGTATAGGTTACTTTGTCTTTTGCGCCTTACACTGCTATTCCGTTAATTTCTATGACATACTGTGGTCTACTACATTCTGCTTGGCCCTGGGAAGGCCAGGAGCAGAGGTCACGGTACGTCATGTTGAGATATGCTTCGTTTGGTTAAGTATGGTTTCGTCTGGTTAGATTAGGGTATCTACAGCTTTTGTGCCATACACTGCTATTCGGTGGATTTCTGCTATCTCGTGTGCTCTTGTATGCTCTGTTTAACTATGGGGAGGCCAGATATAAAGATCGCAGTGCCTTGTGTTGAGGTAGGTCAAGTTTGGTTGTGTTACGATTGGTTATGTAAGGATAGGATTGGCCTTGGCCTTGTGCTACACAGTCCAATGCGGCGGATTTCTGCGATCAACTCTGCTCCAGTGTGTTCTGCTTGGCTCTGTGGAGGCCTGCAATAGTGACCTCGGTGCGTTGGGTTGAGTAATGTTTCGTATGTTTGTGCCACGTTTGGCTAAGTTGGGACACTGTAGCCTCGAATTCTGTGCTATACACAAATTCGGTCGATTTCTGCTTTGTACTGTGTCAGAATACGTTCTGCTTTGCACTGGGTAGGCCAGAAATATTGTTCTAGCCACGCTATATTGAGTTGGACTACGTTTGGATGGGTTAGGTTGGGGTATCCTCTGCTTTCGTGGTTTGAACTGCATTAAGGTGGATTTCTGCCGTCTACGGTGCTCTAGTATGTTCTGCTTTGCGCAGGCGGGTCATCAATAGTGGTCTCGGCTGATTATGGTGTATTATGCTGCCTTTGGTTATGGTACGTTTCGTGAGGTTAGGATGGGGTAGATTAGACTTTTGTGCTATACACTGCTGTTCGATGGATTTTTGCTCTCTACATTGCTCTACTATACGATACTCGACTCTGGGGTAGTGAGCAGTAGTGGTCGAGGCACGTCAGGTTGGGCTTGGTTTCATCTCGTTACGCTAAGTTCGGTTAAGTTGGATAAGGTTAGCCTTGAATTCCGTGCTATACACTGTTGTTCGCTGCATCTCTGCGCTCGACTTGGCTCTACTATATTCTGCTTGTCCCTGGGGAGGCAAGCAATAGTGGTGGCGGCTCGTTACATTTAGTTATGCTACGTTTGTTCCGGTTACATTAACATGTGTTAGTTCCGGATAGCTATGACGTTTCAGCAATAGACTGCGATTGTATGGACACCAGCGCTCTACTGTCCTCTAATAAGTTCTGCTCCACCCTGGGGATGCCAGCAATAGTGGTCGCGTAAAGCCATGTTGATTTATGCTACGTTTGATTATGCTAGATTTGTACATGTTAGGTTAGGATGTCTAGGGCTTTCGCGCTATTCACTGCATTGCGATGGATTCCTGATCTCTACTGTTCTCTAATACATTCTGCTTGCCTCTGCGGAGGCCAGGAATAGTGGTTTCGTCAAAGTGGCTTCATACCTGTTACGCATGGATATGTTTCGTTTGGATAGGTTGGGTTAGGCTACTTCGACTTCTGCGCTATACACGGCACTTCGGTGCATTTCTGCGCTCTACATTGCTCTACTATACTCAGGCCGTCTCTGTGGAGGCGAGCATTAGTGGTAGAGGCTCGTTAGTTTGAGATAGGTTGCATTCGTTTTGGTTAGGTTAGGTTCGGTTTGATAAGGATTGCTTCGACCTTCGTGCTGTACAGAGTTATCCCGTGGACTCCTGTGATCCACTGTGCTCTTCTATGTTCTCCTTGGCTCTAGGGACGCCAGCAGCCGGGGTCGCTGCTCGTTACGCTGGGTTATGCTTCGTTTGGTTAGGTTAGGTTTGGTCTGGTTAGGTTAGAATATTTCTTACCTTCGTGCTATACACTGCAGTGCGGTAGATTTCTATGCTCTGCTGTGCTCTGGCATATTCTGCTTCGCTCTGTCGAGGCCAGCAATAGCGGTCTCGCCACGTTGGGTTGAGTAATGCTACGTTTGCTTACGTTGCGATTGCTCAAGTTAGGATAGAATGGATTAGGCTCTTGCGTCATACACTATTATTCGGTGTGCTTTTGTCCTCTACTGTGCTCTAATATGCCCTGCTTGGCTCTGCGATGTCCAGTATTTATGGTCTCGCCACGTATGGTTTAGTTACGTTTCGGTTCGATGTGTTGGGTTAGGAATGCTTGGTTAGGATTTCTCCGACTTTAATGCTGTACACTGCATTTCGGTGGGTATCTGCATTCTTCTGTGCTCGAATATGCTGTGCTTGGCTCTGTGGTGGCCAGCAATATTGGTCGCGGAAACGTTATGCTGTTGTAGGCTTAGCTTGGTTTGGCTATGATAGCTTGGGTTAGGTTCGGATAGATATGACATTTGTGCAATACACTGCGATTCTATTTATTTCTGCGCTCCACTGCCCTCGAGTAGGTTCTGCTCGACTCTTGGGAGGCCGGCAATAGTAGTCGCGGTACGTTTGTTTCAGTTCTATTGCGATTGGTTGTTCCAAGTTGGGATATATTGGGAGAGGAAAGCCTTGACTCGGTGCTATACACTGCTATTCGGTTGATGTCTGCTTTCAACTGTGTTCTAACATCATCCGTTTGGCGCTTGGGAGGTAGGCACTAGCGTTCTGAGCTCGTTATGATGTGTAATGAATCGTTTGTCAATGTCACGTTTGGTACGGTTGGGATAAGATAGCTAACAGTTTAATGCCATACGCTGCTGTCCGCGGATTTCTGCGATCTACTGTGTTCTATTATTTCCAGTTTGTCTCTGGGGCGGCCAGCAGTAGTGGTCGTGGCATGTTTGTTTGTGCTCGGTTACGCTTTGTGTGGTTAGGTTACGCTAGGATAGATTAGGTTCTCTTTGACATGCCATCCTGTGTGCCCTGTTGTACCACAGGGTTCCCCAATACATGATGGCGGTGATCGGCGACTATTTGGCGGAGCGCTCGATCGAGTATCCCGGACGATACTCGACCGTCGTGCAGGCGACGTACTGCGGGGCTCCACAGGGATCGGTACTCGGGCCGATCATCTGGGACCTCGCGTACGACGCCGTCTTGCGCACTCCCCTCCCGCGCGGCCTGAGCCTGACGTGTTACGCGGACGACACGCTGGCGATGGCCGCCGGGTCGAGTTGGGAGGAGGCCACGCTGCGCGCGGAAAGCGGCATGGCCCTCGTCGCGAATAGCATCCAGCGGCTAGGGCTGTGTATCTCCCCCGAGAAGACCGTGGCAATGTGGTTTTGCCATCGGCACCACGGGAAGCCGTCCAAGTCCCTAATGCGCTCGGGGAACGACGTGGTCGAGGTACGGGACCGGATGAAGCACCTCGGTCTCCTGCTCGATAGCCACTGGAAATTCGACGAACATTTTCTCGCGCTGGAACCACGCCTGGAAGGTATGGCGGGGGCGCTGTGTCGCCTGCTACCCAATCTGGGAGGGCCAGACGGGAGGGTGCGCCGCCTCTACACAGGAGTCGTTCGCTCGGTGGCACTTTACGGGGCTCCGATCTGGGCGAACGACCTGGTCGCCAGTCCGCGCAGTCTGGCGATTCTCCGGCGAGTCGCTCGCAGGATGGCGATCAGGGTCGTGCGCGGTTACCG
>NW_016914211.1:0-32832 GCF_001483705.2 Eufriesea mexicana | reverse complement strand
GGCGGTGCCCCTGAAGAAGGGTCCGTTTCGTTGAGGCGAAGGGTTCGAGAGTCCTTGATGACCGCCTGGCGAACTCGGCTGAGGAAGCCGAGTAGCCGGCGGCACCGGGCGATCGAGGCTGTGCTCCCCGTGTTGCATGCATGGGGGCGCAGCGGCAGCCGGCGCACATTCCGCCTGACACAGGTGCTAACCGGGCACGGGTGCTACGGGGAGTACCTGTGTCGTATCGGGCGGGAACGTGACACGCGGTGTCATCACTGCGGGGAAGGGCAGGACATGGCGCAGCACACGCTGGAGGAATGTCCGGCGTAGGCTCGCTAGCGCCAGGTACTGTGGCGCGTGGTGGGTAGGTACCTTTCGCTCTCAGTCGTCGTTGCGAGGATGACGGAGGGCTTAGGTGCGTGGCGTGCGGTGGCCTCCTTCTGCGAGGCGGTTATGCTACAAATGGAGGCCGCGGGGAGAGCCCGCGAGCGTAGCGCGTGCTCCTCGCGCGTAGGGCGGCCGAGGCTGCAAGCGCGGCGCCGCACTGCCGGATGTGTTAACGCGTTAGACATACGCCTTCGCGAGCGACAGTCTCTCTCTCCCGTAGTAACCTAGGTCAGTGTGACCACGAGCTGACGTGTGGGGGCCCATCAGTTCGAGAGACCGTGGTCTGGGCGCGCGGCGTCGCTTGATGGTCGCGCGGCGTCCGCAGGGTATGCGTGCGTTGCGGTGCGGTGGTATGCGTGTTGTGTGCGTGTGAGTGTGTGCGAGTATGCCTGTAAACGACCCGTCTCGCGCGCATGGACATGATCGTTTCGGGTGCGATTACCCGTCGCGCCGGGAGGGAACTGCGGTTGCGTCGCGGTGGCGACCTGGCAATTGCGTCGCCGCGAAGTCCAGGGCGCACCGAAATGCGAAGGGCTAACCATCGTGGGGGTTTTTGTGGGTAAAAATCCCGCATAACCGCGCCCCCTCCCCTAAGGGGGCCGGGTATCTTTGGAAGATTTCCCGCACGTGGAAAAAAAAGGTTCTCTTTGATATTCGGCTTCCTTGCGGCCGACAATAGTGGTCGCGGCACGTCAATCTGAAGTATGTTACGTTTGGTTATGTTATGATTTGATAAGTTTAGAAAGTGTGTCTTTAACTTTTGTGCTATTCACCGCTTTTCGGGGGATTTCTGCGATCTACTGTGCTATAATATGTTCTGCTTTGCACTGGGGAGGACAGCAACAACGGTCTAGCGGCGTTAGATTGAGTTCAGTTACGCTCTGCTACGTTATATTTCGATAAGCTAGGCTAGTATAGCTTTGACATATGTGACATTCACTGCCCTTCGGTGAATTTCGGTGCTCCACTGTGACCTAGTATCCTCTGCTTTTCTCCGGAGAGGCCAGAAATAGTGGCCGCGGCGCACAAGGTTTAAATATTCTCCGCTTCGTTGCGTTGGCTTATGGCAGGCAATGTTAGGATATCTTTGACTTTTGTGCTGTACACTGCGTTTCTATGGATTTCTACGCTCTACTCTCCTCTAGTACGTTCCGCATGGCTCCGGGGAGGCCAGCAATAGTGGTCGCGGGAGGTTAGGTTGATTTACATTACGTTTGGTTAGGTGGGCATATCTTCGACTTTTGTGCTGCGCACTGCTATTATATGGACTTCAGCGCATTACTGTGCCGTATCACAACCTGCTTGTTTGCGGCGACGCCAAGGATAGTGTTCGCGGTACGCGAAGTTGAGTTATGTTACGTTTGGTTATGTACGGCTTGGCTAGGTTAAGACGGGATAGCTACCACCTTTGTGCTATACACTGCTTTCCATGGATTTCTGCGCTCTACTGCACAGTAATATGTTTTGCCTGGCTCTGCGGTTGCCAGTAATAGTGGTCTCGGAACGCTAGGTTGAGATATGCTACGTTCCCCTAGGGTAGGTTGGGAAGTTTTAGTTAGGGTTTCTTTGACTTTTGTGCTGTACGCTCCTATCCGACAGATTTCTGCGCTCCCCATAGCTTTACTATACTCTGCTCTTCTCTGGTGAGGCCAGCAATAGTGGTCGTGGCACGTCAGATTGTGTTAGGCTACGATGGTCAGGTTAGGTTAGGCTAAGTTTGGTTAGGATAACTTTGACTTTCGTGCTCTACACTGTTATCCGGCGGATTTCTGTTGTCTACTGTGCTCTACTACAATCTGCTTGGCTCAGGGTTTTTCAGGAGTAGCGGTCGCGGCACATTATGTTGAGCCCAGCTAGGTTATGTTAGGCTAAGCTATGACAGGTTAGGTTAGGGTCTCTTTGACTTTTGTGCTATACACTGCCACTCGGTGGACTTGTGCGATCTAATGTGCTCTAGTATGCTCTGCTTGGCTTTGGAGAGGCCAGAAATAGTGATAGCGGTACGTTACGTTGAGTTATGTTTCGTTCGGTTGCGATACGGTTGGTTACTTTGGGATAGGGTACCTTTGACTTTTGTGCTATACAGGTCAGTGCGGCGGGTTTCTGCTCTCTACTGTGCTCTGGTATATTCTGCTGGCCCTGGGGAGGCCACAATTAGTGGTCTCGGCGAGTTAGGTTCAAATATGTTACGTATGCTTATCTTACGTTTGGTCAGGTTAGGACAAGACAGCCTCCACTTTCGCGCTATACACTGCTATCCGGTGATATCTGCGTCCTACTGTGTACCAATATTTTCTGCATGGCTCTAGCGAAGGCAGCAACAATGGTCTCGGCAAGTTAGGCTGCGTTATGTTACGTATGGCTAGGGTACGTTATGTCACGCTCGGTGTTTTTATATTTGTATTTCGTGCTGGACACAGCTATTCCGTGGATTTCTGTGATATACTGTGCCCTAGTACATTCTGCTTGGCCCTGCGGGCCAGGTGGAATATTCGCGGCACGTTAGTTTGAGTTAGGTTACGTTTCGTTTGGTTATGTTAGGTAAATTTCGGATAGGATGGCTTTATCTTTCGTACTGTACGCCATTATGTGTTGGACTCCTGCGGTCTAACGTGCTCTACTATATTGTCCTTGGCTTTGGGGACTCCCGCAGCAATGGTCGAGGCATATTACTTTAGGTCATGCTACGTTCCGTTAGGTTAGGTTAGATCAGGTTAGGTTAGGATATCTTCGCCTTCTGTGCTGTACAATGCTGTCAGCGCATTTCTGCGCTCTACTGTTTTCTAATATTTTCTGCATGGTTCTGGAGGGGCCAGCAATGGCCGTCTGGCAACGTTAGGTTGGGTTACGTTTCATTTCGTTATGTTAGGTTAGGAAGTATCGATAAGGGTTTCTCCGGTTCTTGTGCTATGCACTGCAATTCGGCGGATTTCTTCCCACTACGCTGCTGTACTATACTCCGCTCGACAATGGGGTGGCAAGCAGTTGTGGCAGTGGCACGTTTGGTTGAGTAATTCTATGATCGGTTAGGACAGATTAGTCTGTATTTAGTTTGGGTAGCTTTGGCTTTCGCGCTATCCGCTGTTATCAGGTGGATACCTGTGATCTACTGTGCTCTACTATATTCTGCTTGGATCTGGGTACGCCGAAGTATTGGTCGCGGCTCATTACGTTTAGATATGCAACGTTTGGTAAGGTTAGGGTATGTCAGGTTAGGTTCGGATACTTTCGACTCATTTGCTGTTCACTACCACGCTGTGGATACCTGCCCTCTACTTTGCCATATTGCATTCTGCTTTTCTCGGTGGAGGTCATCAATAGTGGTCTCGCCATGTTAGGTTTACTTAAGTTACTTCTGTATAAGTTAAGTCTGGATAGGTTAGGATACCCTACTTTGACTTTTGTGTTACACACTGCTGTTCGTAGTATTTCTGCGCTATAGCGTGCTGTGATATGCCCTGCATGGCACTGGGGCGGCCAGTATTGGTGGTATCGGCACGTTGTATCGAGATGGGCTACGATTGGATAGGCTAGGCTAGGTCGGGTATGGTTTGGATATATTTGACCTTTTTGTTATAGATATTTATGCGGTGGATCTCTGCGCAATAATGTGCTCCGGTACATTCTGCTTGTCTCTGTGAAGGCCAGCACTGGTTGCCTCGTCATGATTGATGAGATATGTTTCGTCTGTGTATGTTACGTTTGGGTAAGTCAGAAAAGGCTATCTCAACTTTTGCGCTATACAGAGCTATTCGGATGTTTTCTGCGCTCTAATGTGCTCCAATATTCTCTGCTAATCTCAGCGGAAGCCTGTAAGGGTGGTCTAGGCACGTCATGTTGGGTTACACTGCCTTTGGTTATGTCAGAGTAGGTCAGCTTAGGTCAGGGTTTCTATGGCACTTGTGTTCTTCACGGCAGTGCGGTGGATTTCGGCGCTTTACTGTGCCCTAGTAGATCCTGCTTGTCTCTCTAGAGGCCAGCAATGGTGGTCCCGTCATGTTAGGTATAGTTAGGCTACGTTTGGATGTGTTACGTGTGGCAAGGTTTGGGTAGACTACCTAGACTGCTGTAATATTCACTGCTTTTCGGTCGATTTCTGCACTCTAATGTGCTCTAAAGTTCTCTGCATGACTCCGGGAAGGACGGTACTATTGGTCTCGTCACGTCTAGTTTAGTTACGCTATGTTCGGGTAGTTTATGTAAGGCCATGTTATGCCAGGGTATGTTGGACTTTTGTGCTATACACTGCAGAACGCTGGAATTCTGCGCTCTGTTGTGCTCTAGCATTTTCCACTTGGACATGGGGAGGCCAGCAATAGTGATCTCTGCACGTTAGGTTGAGTTATGCTACGTTTGCATATGATACGTATGGCGAGGGTAGGATAGTATCTTTCAGACTTTTGTGCTATACACCGCTATCAGCGGATATCTGCGCACTACTGTGCTCTAATGTGTTCTGCTTGGCTCTTGGGAGGCCAGCAGTAGTGGTCTCGGCACGTAAGGTTGAGTATAGCTACGTTCGGTTATGTTACGTTTCCTGATGTTAGGGCAGGATAGTTTGGACTTTTGTGCTGTACACTGATATCCGAGGATTTCCGCGCTCTCCAGGGATCAAATATTTTCCGCTTCGATCTGAGGAGGCCAGCAATAGTAGTCTCGGCACGTTAGATTGAGATGGCTGCGCTTCGTTGTTGTAGTTAAGGAAGGTTTGGTTAGGATTTCTTTCACGTTCTATCTATAAACTATAATCCGGTGGTTATCTGTAATCCACTGTGCTCTGGTACAATCTGATTGACTATGGGTACGCCAGGAGCAGCGGCCGCGGCACTTTATGTTGAGATACACTACGTTTGGATAGGTTAGTTTTGGTCAGGTTATGTCAGGTTATGTCTGTCTTTTGCGTTATACACAACAGTGCGGTGGATTTCTCCGCTCTACTGTGCCCTGGCAAATTCTGCTTGCCTCTGTGAACGCCAGCAATATTTTTCGCGTCACGTTAGGTTGAGTCATGCTACGTTTGCTTATGTCACGTTTGACCAGGTTAGGACAGTGTATATCAGACTTTTGTGCCATGCACTGCTATTCGGTGGATTCTTGACCTCTACGGTGCTCTAATGTGTCCTACTTGGCTCTGGGTTGGCCAGTATTGGTCGTCTCGGCACGTTAGTATGTAAAGTTAGGATGGCTTGGGTTGGATTTCTTTGACCATTGGGCTATACACCGCAATTACATGGATTGCTGCGATCTGCATTGCTCTTCTGTGCTCTGTTCGAATCAGGGGATCCGACAAATAGCGCTCGCAGCACGTCATGTTGAGGTATGTTACGTTTGGTCAGGTTTAGTTAGGTGAAGTTTGGTTAGGGCAGCTTCGACTTTCGTGCTGTACACTGTTATCCGGAGGATTCCGGTCACCTGCAGTGCTCTAGTATATTCTGCTTGGCTCACGGGATGCCGGAAGCTGTGGCGGCGGCACATAATGTTGAGTTATACTACGTTTGGTTGGGTCAGGATACCTTCGACTTTTGTGCTTTTCACAAAAATGCGTCGGATATCTGCGCAATACTGCGCCCTGCTGCATGCGGCTTATCTCTGTGGAGGACAGCAATAGTGGCCTCGTCATTTTATGTTGATTTAGATTGCGTTTGGTTATGATACGTTTGGCTATGTTAGGAGAGGCTAATATAACTTTTATGCTATACAGTGGATTTATATCGGTGGATTTCTGCCTTCTGCAATGCTCTAATATGTTCTGCTTGTCTTTGTGCAGGACAGAATTAGCGGTCGCGGATGGTTACGTTGAGTTAGGGTACGTTTTGCAATGTTACGATAGGTTATGCTGGGATAGGATGGCTTTGACTCTTGTGCTATACACAGCTATGCGGCGGATTTTTTCGCTCTGCTGTGGTCCAATGTCTTCTGGTTAGCTCTTGGGAGACCGGCAACAGTGGTCTCTGCGTGTTAGGTCGAGATGTGTTATGTTTGGTTAAATTAGGTTACGTTGGGCTCGGAATGTTATCCTCGACTTGCGTGCTGTACACTCATATTCGGAGGATTTCTGCGCTCTACTGCGCTCTACTATATTCTGCTTGGCCCTGAGAATGCCAGCAATAATGCTCTTGGCATGTTAGATTTAGTTAGGTTACGTTTCGATGTGTTAAGTGGGGTCAAGTCCGGTATGTATAGCTTCGACTTTCGTGATGTACAGCGTTGTGCGTCGGATATCTGTGCTGGTCTGTGCTCCACTATATTCTGCTAGGACCTGAGGTGGCCAACAATAGTGGTCGCTGCTCTTAAGTTCAGTTAGGCTACGGTTGGTTAGGTAAGTGTTGGTCAGGTTATGTTAGCGTCACTTCGTCTTCTACGCTGTACACTGCTATTCGGTGGATTCCTGCGCTCTAAGTTGCTCTACAATACTCTGATCGACTTCAGGGATACGAGTAAATGTGGTCGCGCCCAGTCATTTTCGGTTGTGCTGCGTTTGCTTAGGTAAAGTTAGGCCTGGTTGCGTTAGGATATCTACGGCTTTTGTGTTATTCACTGTAATACATTGGATTTCTGCGCTCTTCTCTGCCTTTGTATATTCTGCTTGAACCTGCGGAGGCCAGCAATAGTGGCCTCGTCATGTTAGGTTGAGTTAGGCTACGTCTGGGTGTGTTACGTTTGGCTAGGATAGGATAGGCTACATTATCTTTTGTAGCATAAACTGCTATTCGGAGTATTTCTGCGCTTTACGTTGCTCTACCATACTCCGCTCGTCTCTGGGGACCGAGCAGTTGTGGTTGTGGCACGTTAGTTTGGGTTAGGTTCCGTTTGGTTTGAATAGGTTGGGCTAAATTTGGCTATGATAGCTATGATTTTGGTAGTATAGACTATTAGGTGGTGGACTCCTGTGATCTACTATGCTCTACTGTATTGTTCTTGGCCTTGGGGTGCTTTGAGCAGTGGTCGCGGCATGTTATGTTGAGTAATGCTACGTTCAGTTAGGTTAGGTTAGGTCAGGTTAGGATTGGATATCTTCGACTTCTGCGCCGTTCACTGCAATGCGGTCTATCTCTGCGCGCTGCTGTGCTCTGGTACATTCTGCTTGACTCTGTGGAGGCCAGCAATGGCGGCATCGTTGTGTTTGGTTAAGGTAGGTTACGTTTGGATATGTTACGTTTGGCGAGGTTAGGATAGGCCACTTTGCCCTTTGTGCCTTACACCGCGATTCTGTGGATTCCTGTGATCTACTGTGCTTTACTACATTCTGCTTTGCTCTGGGGAAGACAGGAGCAGTGGTCACGGCGCTTCATGTTTGCTTATGTTACAATTCGTTAGGTAAGATAAGTTCAGGTTAGGTTAGCATATCTATGGCTTTTGCGCTATTCACTGCAATGCCGTGGATCTCTGCGCTCTGCTGTGCTCTTGTATATTCTGCTTGGTTATGGGGAGGCCAGCATATTTGGTCTCGGCACGGTAGCCTGTGTTATTCTGCGTTTGAGCATGTTACGTTTGGTTAGGTTAGTAAATAATGGCTTTGACTTTTGTGCCGCACACTGCTGTTCGGCGGATTACTTGCGCTCTACTGTGATCTAATGCGCCCTGCTTTGATGTGGAAATGCCAGAAATAGTGGCCGTGGCGCGGTTGGTTGAGTTAGGTTACGTTTGAGTATGTTACAGTTGGTCAGGTTAGGAGAGGATAGCTAAGACTATTGTGCCACATGCCGCCATTCGGCGTATTTCGACACACTACTCTCCTCTAGTATGTTCTGCACGGCTCTGTGGAGGTCAGCAATTGTGATCTGGTCACGTTAGGGTGAGTTAGGATACGTTTGGTTTGGTCATGCTTCTATGTGTTAGGATACGACACCTTTGACACTGAAATGCGGTGGACTTCTGTGCCCACTGTGCACTAGTACGTTCCGCTTGGCTGTGGGGGCGTAATAGTGGTCCCGCCATGTTAGGATGGAATAGGCTACATTTAGTTAGGTTGCGGTAGCTATGTATGGATAGCTTCGACTTTTCCGCTGTATACTGCGATTCTATGGATTTCTGCTCTCTACCCTATTCTATTATGCTCAGCTTGGCTCTTTGGAGCACAGCAATACTGGTCGCGGCACATTCGATTGAGTTAGACTACGTTTGGTCTGGTGAGGTTTCTTCGGTCTAGGTTAGGATATCTTTGACTTTTGTGCCCAACACATCTGTCCTATGGACTTCTGGTCTCTCCTGTGCTCTATCATATTCTGCTTGTCTCTGGAGACGCCAAAAATAGTGCTCGCGGCATGTTAGTTTGCATTACGTTACGCTTGCATAGGTTGGGTTAGGTTAGGTTTGGTTGGTTTATACTTGACTTTTGTGCTGCACACTGCTCTTCGGTGCATTTCTACGCCCTATTGTGCTCAAGTGTGTCCTACTTGGCTCTTGGGAGGGCAGCAATAGCGTTATAGGCGCGTTAGGTTCAGTTATGCTATGTTTGTCTATGTTCCGTTGGTTAGGGTTAGGTTCGAGCAGCTCTGACTTTTCTGATCTACACTGCAGTCATATGGACTTCTGCGTTATACTCCCCACTAATATGTCCCCCTTGGCTCTGGGGAGGCCAGCAATATTGGTCGCGGCAGGTTAGACTTAGTTAAGTTTCGTCCTGTTATGTTGTGGTTAGTTTGGTTAGGCGAGGATTGCTTTGACTTTAGTGGTATAGACTGCTATTAGGTGGATTTCTGCGCCCTACTGTGCTCTATCATTTACAGCTTGCCACCGGGAAGGCCAGCAATAGTGGTCTCGGCTCGTTACGTTGAGTCAGGTTTCGTGAGGCTTGTTTGGGTCAGGCCATATTTTGTAAGCATATCTTTAACCTTTGTGCTGTACACTGCTACTCTGTGGAATTCTGCGACCTACTGTGCTCTGGGACGTCCTGCTAGGCTTTGGGGATTGCCGCAATATCGGTCTCGGCACGTTAGTTTATGTTATGCTACGTTTGGATATGTTACGCTTGGTAAGGTTTGGAGAGGGTAGCTTTGTGCTTAGCGCTATAGTCTGTTATTAGGTGGATTTCTGCCCCCGACAGTGCGTTAATATTTTCCGCTTGGCTCTGGAAACGTCACCAACAGTGGTCTCGGCCCGTTATGGTGGGTCATGTTCCGTTCGGTTGGGTTGCGTTTGGCAATGTTTGGTCAGGATATCTTTAACTTTTGCGCTGTATGCTGCTACTCGGTGGATTACTGCGTTCCACTGTATTCTAGTATGTCCAGCTTTGCTCTGGGATGGGTAACAATAGCGGTCTCTGCACGTTAGGTTGAGTCAGGCTATGTTCGGTTATGTACAAGTGGTTTGGGTTAAGTTTGGGCAGCTTAGACTATTCTGATATACACTGCGGTTATATGGCTACCTGCTATACACTCTCCACTAATGTTCTCTGCCTTGCTCTGGGGTGGCCAGCAATAGAGGTCTCGGCACATTAGGTTTAGGTAGGTCACGCTCTGTCATGTTACGCTTGGTTAGGATAGGAGGGGGGTAGCATTGACTTTAGATCTATAGTCTGCCATTAGGTGGATTTCTGCGCCATAGAGTGCTCCAACGCTATCAGTTTGGCTCTGTGAATGCCAGAAACAGTGGCCTCTGCACGTAAGGTTGAGCCATGTTACGTTCGGTTAGGTTGAGTCATGTTACGTTCGGTTAGGTTGAGTCATGTTACGTTCGGTTAGGTTGAGCCAGACTAATTTTTGGCAGGATAGTTTTAGCTTTTGTGCTGTACACAGCTTTTCAGTGGATTTCTGGGCTCTAGTGTGCTCTAGTATGTTCTGCTTAGCTCTGGGAAGGGCAGCAATGACGGTATCAGCATGTTAGTTAGAGTTAGGATATGTTTGGCTATGTTCCGTTTATTTGGCTTTGGTTTGGGTAACCCTGACTTTTCCGATGTGAACCGCGATTCTATGTATTTCTGCGTCCGACCCTCCACTAATGTGTTATGCTTGGACCTGTGGAGGCCAGCATTAGTGTTCGCGGCACGTTTGGATGGGCTAGGTTTCGTTTGGCTATGTTACGGTTGGTCATGTTAGGACGGTATAGCTTTGTCTCTAGTGCTGTATTCTGCTATGCGGTCGATATCTGCGCTCTGCATTGCTGTACTAGCATCTGCTTGTCTTTTGACGGGCAGCAACTGTGGTCGTGTCACGTCTGGTTGAGTTAGGTTTCTTTTGGTTAGGTTAGGTTAGGTCAAGTATGGTTAGGATGGTTTTGACTTATGTGCAATAAGCTGCTATTCGGCGGATTTCTGCGCTGTACTGTGCACAAGGATACTTTGCTTAACTGTGTGGCATTCAGCAGTATTTGCCTCGGTATGTTAGTCTGAGTTATTATGCGTTTGGTTGTGTTACGTTTGGTTAGCTTAAGTTAGGGTATTTTCTACGTTTGTGCTTTACATTTCAGTGCTTCGGTCATCTACGTTCCACTGTGCTGTAGTATACTCTGCTTTGCCCTGGGGTGCTCAGCAATATAGGTCTGGGCACGTTATTTTGTGTTATGTTACGGTTGGTTCTGTTACGTTCGCTTGTGTTAGGACAGGGTGCCTTCGACTTTTGTGCTGTGCGCTGCTATTCGGTACACATCTGCGGTCTACTGTGACCTAGTTCTCCCTACTTATCGCTAGGGATTCCAGAAATAGTGGCCGTTGCGCGTTAGGTGGCGTTAGGATAAGTTTGCTTAGGTTAGGTTTGCTTGGCTTTGGTAGGGATACCTTTGACTTTCGTGCAATGCACTGCCATTCTATGGACCTCTGCGCCCTACTCACCTCCAATGTGCCCTGCTAGGAGATGTGGAGGCCAGCAATTGTGGCCTAGGTACGTTAGGTTCGGATTGGTTACGTTTGATTAGGCTAGGGTAGGTTACGTTAGGTTAGAATAACCCTTACTTTTTTGGTATACACTGCTATTCGGACGACACTAACGTTCTACCTTGCTTTGAGGTTCTCTGCTTAGCTCTTGTGATCCCAGCATTGGCCTTCGTGTCATATCAGGTTTGGTTACATTACGTCTGCTTATAATACAATTGGTTAGCTTAGTATAGGATAGCTCTGACTTTTGTGCCATACATCGATATTCGGAGGATTTCCAACATCTATGCTGCTCTACTGCTCTCTGCTCGACCATGGGGACGGCGGTAATAATGGTCACGGCACGTTAGGTTAAGCTGGTTTGCGATTGGTTACGTTACGTTTGCTTAGGTTTGGACAGCAGAGCCTTGACATTTGTGCTATACACTGCTTTTCCGTCGATATCTGTGCGCTGCACTGCTCTACTGGTATCTGCTTGCCCCTGGGGAGGCCAGCAATAGTGGCCATGACACGATAGGAAGTGTTATGTTATGTTTGGTTATACCACGATTGGTTAGGTTACGAAAGGACCGCTGCGACTTTTGTGCTATACACCGTTATTCGGAGAATTTCTGCACTCTACATTACTCTACTGTACCCTGCTCGACTCTGAGGATGCCGGTAATAGTGATCTTGGCAATTTATGTTAGGTCAGGCTACGTTTGGTTTGGTTATGCTCGTTTGTGTTAGGTTATGGTATCTTTGTCTTTTGTGCTGTACACTGCTTTTCGGCGGAATTCTGCGATTTACATTGCTCTACCATACTGTGCACGGCTCTGGGGATGCGAGCAATGGTGGCCGTGGCACGCTAGGTTGAGTTGGGTTACGTTCGGTTAGGCTAGGTTAGCTTGGGTTTCGTTTGGATATCTTTGACTTTTCTGCTGTACACAGCGATCTGATGTATTTCTGTGCCCTACACTAATCTAGTATATTCTGCTTGGCTCTGGTGAGGCCACGTTGGGTTGAGCTTGGTTACGTTTGGTTGTGCTACAATAGGTTAGGTCCGGAGAGGGTACCTTTGACTTTTGTGCTATAGACAGCTACTCGGCGTATTTCTGTGCTCTACCGTACTCTAACATGCTCTGATTCGCTCCGGGCGTGCCAGCAATTGTGCTCGGGGCACGTTACTTTGACATGTGTTACGTTTGGTTATGTTACGGTTAGTTGGGTTACGAAGGAGTGGCTTTAACTTTTGTGATGTACGCAGCTTTTCGGTGGATTTCTCCGCTCTACTGTGCTCTAATACACTCTGCTTTACCTTGGGGTAGCGAGAGATAGTTGCCGCGTCATGTTACGTTGGGTTAGCTTCCGTATGGTTAGTTTACGTTAGCATGGGAATGACTCGGATATCTTTGATTTATCTGCGATACATTGCTATTCTATGGATCTCTGCGCCCTACTCTTTTCTAGTATGTTCGGCATGGCCCTGGGGTGGCCAGCAATAGTGGTCGCGTCACGTTAGGCTGAGTCGTATTACGTTTGGATAGGTTAGGCTTGGCTAGGTTAGGATGCGATAGCTCTAACTTTTGTGCTGAACAACCTTATTCGGTGGACTCTGTGTAGGCCAGTAATAACGTTCGTGGCAGATATGGTTTAGTTACCTTCCTTTCGCTTTGGTTAGGTTGTGATAGGTTTGGTTAGAGTGGCTTTGCCTTTGTGCTGTGTACTGCTAGAGGCTGGATTCGTGCTTTCTACTGAGCTCTCGTATATTCTGCATAGCTATGCGGAGGCCGGCTGTAGTGGTCTCGGCACATAAGGCTAAGCTATGTTGCGTTTGGTTATGCTACGCTTGGTTGGGTTAGGATAGTGTATCTTTGACTTTTGTGCTGTACGCCGCTATTCTGTGGATTTCCGCGCACAACATTGCTCTACTATACTCTGTTCGGCTATGGGTATGCCAGAAGTAGTAGTCTGGGCACGTTAGTTTGCGCTAGTCTACGTTTGGTTTGGATATGTTGTTCTGGGTTAGGTATGGATAGCTTTGACTTTCGCGGTATACACTGCTTCCGGTGGATTTCTGCGCTCTCTTGTGCCCTACCCTCTTCCGCTGTGCTCTGGGCAGGCCAGAAATAGTGGCCTCGCCACGTTAGGTTGATATGCGTAACGTTTGACTTTGTTACGTTTTGCTTGGTTAGGGTAGGATTGCTTTGACTTTTGAGCTTCACACTGACACTCGGCAGGCTTCTGCGCTCTACTGCGACCCTATGTGCTCTGATTTGCTCTGCGGAAGCCGGAAAATGATTCCGCCGCAGGTTAGTTTGTGTTAGGTCACGCTTGGTTACGTTATGTTTGTGTGGGTCAGGTATGGGTAGCTTTAACTTTTCTGCTATAATCTGCGATCCTATGGGCTTCGGAGGTCTCGTCTCCTCTAGTATGTTCTGCATGGTGATGAAGAGGCCAGGAATAGTGAACCCGGCTCCTTAGGCTTAGTTAGCTCACGTTTGGTTAGGGAAGGTTATGTTATGATATTTATGGCTTTTCTGCTATACGCTGCTATTTGTTGCCTTTCTGCGGCCTACTGTGCTCCGGTACATTCTACTTGCGTCTGGCGACGCCAGGAATAGTGGCAGCGGCAAGTTAGTTTGAGTAATGTTACGTTCGGTTAGGTTAGGTTTGGTTGGGTTTGGTCGGGGTCGCTTTGACTCTTGTGCTATACATTGCAATTCCGTCGATTCCAGCGTCCTACACTGCTCTGCTATACTCTGGTTGGCTCTCGTAAGGCCAGAAATATTGGCTGTGGCACCACGGTTTGGGTCAGGTTACGTTTAATTATGTTACGCTTGGAAAGGTTTGGAGAGTGTAGATTCGACTTTGTGCTCTACACTGCTATTCGGAGGATTTCTGCTGCCTACCGTGCTCTAATATGTTCTGCATGGCCATGGGCAGGCCAGCATTGACGTTCGAGGCGCTACTTGTTGAGTTACGTTACGTTCGTTTTGGTTAGGTTTGGATAAGTTTGGTTAGAATGCCTATGCCTTTGTGCTGTATATTGGTATAGGATGGATTGCTGTGCTCTACAGAGCTCTAGTATATTCTGCTTGGCTATACGGTGGTCAGCCGTAGTGGTCTCGGCACTTGGCTATGGGGAGGACAGCAGTATTTTTCTCGGCATGTTTGTCTGAATTAGCTTGCTTTCGGTTTTGTTACGTTTGGTATGGTTAGGTCAGAATAGCCTAGACTTTTGTGCTATACGCCGCTCTTCGGCGTATAACTTCGCTCTACAGCGGCCTGCTGTGCTTTGCTCGACTCTCGGGAGGCCAGTAATAGTGGTCTCGGCACGATAGGTTGAGTTATGCTTCGTCTGGTTAGGTTATGTTCGACCCGGTTAGGTTAGGATAGCTTTGCCTTTCGTAGTATAATATGTTGTATGGTTGATTTCTGCGCTCCACTGTGCACTAGCGTGTCCTGCTTGGCACTGTGGAGGGCAACAATAGCGGTGTCGGCACCTCTGGTTGCTTCAGTCTACATTTGGTTATGTCGTGTTCGTTTGTGTTAGGCTTGGGTAGCATTGACTTTTCTTACATACACAGCGATTAATTGTATCTCTGCGTTGTGCTCCCTGCTAATGTGTTCTGCTTGGCCCTGCGATGGCCAGCAGTAGTTGCAGTGGCACGTTAGGTTGAGATATGTTTGGTGTAGTCATGTTACGGTCAGTTAGGTTAGGAGGGATGGCTCCGCTTTAGCGCTCTATCCTACTATTAGGTGCATTCCTACGACCTGCGGTGCTCAAATATTTTCAGCTTGTCCCTGGGAAGGCCAGCAATAGTTACCTCGCCACGTTACGCTGTGTCAGGTTACGTTCGGTCAGGTAGGGTTAGGTAAAGTTTTGTCAGGATTGCTTCATTTTTTGTGCTGTAGGCTGCTCTTCGATTGATTTCTACGCTCTGCCGTGCTCTAGAATGCCCTGCTTGGCACTGGGGAGGGCAGCAATGGCGACCTCGGCACGTTACATTACGTCAGGCTATGTTCGGCTTTCTCCAGTTGGTTTGGATTACGCTTGGGTTGCATCGACTTTTCTGATCAACACAGCGATTACGTGGATTTCTGAGTTTACGCGGCACTAAAGTGTTCCGATTGACTCTGTGGAGGACAGCAATAGTGGTCGCGGCACGTTAGCTTGTGTTTGGTAATGTTTGGTTATGTTACGGTTGGTTTGGTTAGGAGAGGATAGCTTTGACTTTAGTGCTATAGTCTGGCATTAGGTAGATTCCTGCTCCCTTCCCTGCTATAATATTATCAGCATGGCACTGGGGAGGCCAGCAATAGTGGTCTCGGCACATTATGATGTGTCAGGTTACGAGGGCTAGGTTGTGTTAGGCCACGTTTGTTAAGTATAGCTTTATCCTTTGTCCTGAGCACTGCTATTCGGTGGATCTCAGCACTCTTCTGTGCTCTAGTATGTCCTTCTTGGCTCTGGAGAGGGCAGCAATAGCGGTCTCGGCACGTTGCGTTAAGTCATGCTATGTTTGGTTTTTCCCTGTTGGTTTGGGTTAGACTTGGGTTGCCTTGAATTTTCTGATACACACTGCGATTCTATGTGTTTCTGCGTTCTACTCTCCACAAATATTTTCCGGTTGACTATGCGGAGGAGAGAAATAGTTGTCGCGGCACGTTTGGTTAGGTTATGTGTGGTTTCGTTAGGAGAGTATATCATTGACTTTTGTGCTGTACGCTGCTATTCGGTGGATTTCTGCGATCTACTGTGCCCTAGTATGCCCTGCTTTGCTCTCTGGAGGGCAACAGTCGCTGCCTCAACAAGCTGTGTTTCGTCAGGCTATGTGTGGCAATGTTCTGTTGTTTTGGTCTAGGCTTGGGTAGTTTCGAATTTTCTGATAAACACTGCATTTATATGGTATTCTGCGTTCTGCTCTGCACTAAAGTGTTCCGCTAGACTCTAGGGAGGGCAGCAATAGTGTTCGCGGCACGTTAGGCTAAGTTAGGTTACGTTTGGTTATGTTAGGGTAGTATAGCTATGACTTCAGAGCTGTCGCCTGCTATGATGTAGTGCTTTAATACCTGCAGTGCTTTAATATTTTCAGCTTTCGTCTGGGAAGGCCAGCAATAGCGGTATCGGCACGTTATGATGGGCCGGGCTACGTTCGGTCAGGTTTGGTAAGGATACGTTTGGTAAGGATAGCCCTAACTTTCGTGCTGCACAATGCTATTCGGTGAATTTCTGGGATGTACTGTTCTCTACTACGTCATGCTTGACACTGTGGAGGCCAGTAATAGTGGTCGCGGCACGTTAGTGCAAGCCAGGATGCATTTGGTTATGTTACAATACTCTGGGTTAGGAGAGGATACCTAGGACCTTAGTGCTACGGCCTGCTATTAGGTGGATTTCTGCGCTCTGCTGTGCTCTAGTTAGTTCTGCTTAGCTCTGGCGAGGCCAGAAATAGTGATCGCGTTACGTCACGTGAAGTCATGATACGTTCGGTCAAAATACGATTTTCTTGGTTAGGAGAAGGTAGCAATGCCTTCAGTGCAAGCTTGGGTACATTTGTATATGTTACGATTCTCTGGGTTAGGAGAGTGTACCTAGGACTTTAGTGCTACGGTCCGCTGTTAAGTGCATTTCTCCGCCCTACAGTGCCGTAATATTTCCAGGTTGGCTCTGGCAAAGCCAGCATTAGTTGTCTCGGCACGTTATGATGTGTAAGGTCACGTTCGAATAGGTTTTGTCGGGATAAGTTTGGTTAGGATAGCTTTAACTTTGACGCTGTTCACAGCTATTCAGTGGATTTCTGCGCTCTGCTGTACCCTAGTATGTCCAGGTTGGTTCTGTGGAGGGCAACAATAGCGGCGTCGGTACGTCAGTTTGAGTCAGGCTATGTTCGGTTAGGTTCCATTTGCTTGGGTTAGGCTTGGGTAGCTTCGTCTCTTCTGATATACACATCGATTATGTGGATTTCTGCATTCTACTTTCCACTAATGTGTTCCTCTTGACTCTGTGTAGGTCAGCAATAGTTGTCGCGCCTCGTTATGTTGTGTTAGGTTACGTTTGGTTACGTTGCGATTGGTTTGGTTTGGAGAGGATAGCTTCGACTTCAGTGCTATAGTCCGATATTTGTTGGATTTCTGCACCTTAGGGCGCTCTAATACTTTCTCCTTGGGGATGGCCAGTAATAGAGTCCTCGGCACGTTATGTTGAGTCAGGTTACGTTCGGTTATGTTAGGTTAGGCTTAGTTTGGATATGATAGCTTCAACTTTTGCGCCGTGCACTGCATTTCGGTGGATTTCTTCGCCATACTGTGCTCTAGTATGTCCTGCTTGGCTCTTGGGAGTGCAGCAGTAAGGGTCTCGGCTGGTTAGGGTGAGTTAGGCTGTTTGATAATATTATGATGGTTTGGGCTAGGCTTGGGTAGCTTTGACTTTCCCCATATACCCTGCAACTATGTGGATTCCTGCGTTGTACCCTCCATTAACGTTTTCTGCTTGGATCTGTCGAGGCCAGCAATACTAGTCGCGGCGCGTTAGGTTGTGTTAGGCTACGTTTGGTTATATTAAGATTGGACAGGTTTGGATGGTGTAGCTTTTACTTTGGAGCTATAGTTTGCTAGTAGGCACATTCCTGCGCCCTACAGTGCTGCAGTATTTTCGGCTTGGCTCTGGGAAAGCAGGCGGTATTTGTCTCCGCGCGTTATGTAGAGTTATGTTACGTTCGGTTGGGTTGTGTTAGGCTAAGTGTGGTAAGGGCAGCTGTAGCTTTTGTCCTTTACACTGCTATTTGGTAGATCTCTGTGCTCTACTGTACTCTGGTATGCCATGCTTGTTTCTGGGTGGGCTGCAATAGCGGTCACGGCGCGTTAGGTTGAGTTAGGCTGTGTTTGTCTATGTTCAGTTTGCTGGGTGAAGCTTAGGTAGCTTCGACTTTTCTGATATACATAGCGATTCTATGGATTTCTGCGTTCTACTCTCGACTAATGCGTTCTCCTTGCCTCTGGGGAGGCCAGCAACTGTAATCGGGGCACGTTAGTGTGAGTTAGGTTACGTTTAGTTATGTTTCGTTTGGTATGTTAGGAGAAGGTATCATTGACTTTCGTGCTATAGTCAGCTAATAGGCGGATTCCTGCGCCCTACAGTGTTCTAATATTCTCAGCTTGGCTCAGGAAAGGCCAGCAATAGTGGTCTCGGCGCAGTAGGCTTGTCAAGTGGCAGCAATAGCGTCTTCGGCAGGATCGTTTGAGTGGAGCTACGTTTTTTAATGTTCTATTGGTTTGGGCTAGGCCTAGGTAGCTTTGACTCTCCTTATATACACTGCCATTCCATGGATTTCTGCGTCCTACTCTCTACTAGTGTTTCCTGCTTCGTTTTTGGGCGTCCAGCAGTAGTGGTCGCGGCGCGTTAGTTTGAGTTATGTTTCGTTCGGTTATGCTACGATTGGTGAGGTTAGGAGAGGATAGCTTTGACTTCAGTGCTATATTCTGCTATTAGGTGGATTTCTGCGCCCTACGATGATATAGTGCTGTCAGCTTCGCTCTAGGAATGGCAGCATTAGTGGTCTCGGCGCTCTACTTCGAGTCATATTACGTTCGATTGGGTTGGTGTAGACTTAGTTTGTTTACCATAGCTTTATCCTTTGTGCTTTACACTGCTATTCGGTGGACTTTTGACATTTACTGTGTTCTAGTACGTCCACCTTGCCTCCGGCTAAGGCAGCAATAGTGGTCTCGGCACGTTATGTTGAGTTAGGCTATGTTTGGTTAGGGTACGTTCGTTAGGGTTAGTTAAGGTTAGCTTCGTCTTTCCTGGCACAGACCGTTATACGGGGGACTTCTGCGCTCTGGTGTGCTCTACCATACTCTGCTCGCCTATGTGGAGGCCAGTAATATTGGCAGGTTAGTTTGATTTTGGATACGTCTGGCTATATCACGTTTGTCAAGGCAGGAGTGGGTAGCATTGACTTTTGGGCGATATACAGATTTTCGGTGGACTTCAGTGATATACTGTGCTCTAATATGATCTGCTTGGACCTGGGGAGGCCTGCAATAGTCGCCTCGGCACTTCAATTTGTTTTAGGCTACGTTCGGTTGTGTTACGTTGGGTTAGGCTAGGAGTGGATAGCTTCAACGTTTGTCCTATATACTGATGTTCGGTGCACTCCTGCGCTATATCGTGCTCTTATGTGCTCTGCTTGGATCTGGGGAGGCCAGCAATAGCGGTCTTTGCACGGTTGCGTGAGTTAGGTTACGTTTGTCTAAGTTATGCTCGTTTCGCTTAGTTTCGGATATCTTTGACGTTCTTGGCCTATACTGTGCTCTACGGCAGCCTACGATAGTCTGCACGACTGCGTTGCGCCGGCAGTAGTGGTCGCTGCACGTTTAGTTGAGTTAGGGTACTTTCTTTTATGGTACGATTGGTTGGGTTAGGAGAGGATAGCATTGACTTTTGTGCTGTTCTCTGCTATTCGGTGGACTTCTGCGCTCCACTGTTGTCTGATATGTTCAGTTTGGCTCTGGGAAAGAAGCAATAGTGGCATCGGCATCATGCGGCCAGTTTGCCTACGTTCATTTGGGTTAGGTTAGGCTAGGCCATGTTAGGTTGTCTTTGTCATTTAAGCTTTGCAATTCAACCCCGCGGACTTCTGTGATCGGCTGTGCTCTAGTATATTCTACTTAGCTCTGGAGAGTACAGCAATTCTGGTGAAAGCAGTTGTAGTGGAGTTGGGTTGCGTTTTGTTATGCTATGTTTGGTTAGGTTATGCTAGGGCAGATTAGACTTTTGTGTTATGCACTGGTGTTCGTTGGATTCGTGCGCTCTGCTGTGATCTTCTAAGCTCTGCTTTGCCCTGTGGAGCCCAGAACAAGTGGCCGCTTAGCGTTATGTAGAGTAAGGTTGCGTTTGGTTAGGTTAGATTTGTTTGGGTTAGGATAGGTTATCTTTGGCTTCTGAGCTGTACACTGAAATGCGGCGGATTTCTGAGCTCTACTGTGCTCCAGTATATTCTGCTTGGCTCCGGGGGCCACAGTGGTCATGGTCTCGCCAATATATGTTGAGATGCGATACGTTTGGTTTTGTTACTTTAGCTCTGGTTAGGTTCGGACAGCGTCGACCTTTCTGCTATGCACTGCGATTATATTTATTTCTGCGCTCTGCTCTCCTCTGCTATGCTCTGCTTGGCTCTTCGGATGCCAGGAATTCTGGTCGCGGCACGATATGATTAGATGTGCTACGTTTGGTTTGGTTCGGTTGGGTCTGGTTTGGACATGATGGCTTTGAATTTTGCGCTGTACACTGCTCTTCGTTGTATTTCTGCGTCCTACTGCGATCTAATATCCTCTGCTTGGCCGTGTGAATGTCAGGAGTAGTGGTCTCGACACGTGAGGCCGAATCATTTTGCCTTTGGTTATGGTACGTCTGACATTGTTGGGACAGAATAGCTTTGACTTTTGTGATATACACGGTGTACATTGGATTTCTGCGCTCTATTGTACTCTAATATCTTCAGCCTGGTTCCGCGGAGGCAGGCAACTGTGGTCCCGGCACGTAAGGGTTAGCTTGGTTACGCTTGGTTAGGTTGGGTTAGGTTAATTTTGATTTGGGCTGCCATTACCTTTATGCTATACAATGTTGTTTGGTCGGTTTCCACGCACTGCATTCCTGTGCTGGCATATGTTAGTCTATACGGAGTCCAGAAGTAGTGGCCGTAGGACGTTTGGTTTAGCTAGGTTACCTTTAGCTTGGTTAAGTTTGGCTATATTTGGTAGGGGTGTCCTTGACTTTAGTGCTGTGCACTGACATTAGGCGGACCCCTGCGCTCTGTTTTGCTATAGTATGTTCTGCTTGGCTCTGGGGAGGCCAGCAATATTCGCGTAGGCACGTAAGGTTTTGTTATGTTCGTATGATTATGTTACGCTTTGTCAGCTTAGGTTAGGATATCCTTGACTTTTGTGCTTTTCACTGCAATTCGGAAGATTTCTGCGTTCTACTGTGCTCTCGTATATTCTGGATGTCTCTGTGGAAGTCATCAATAGTGGTCTCGCCACGTTAGGTTGGGATAGTTTGCGTTTGGTTTGTTTCAGTTTGTTTGCGTTAGGTTAGGACATCTTTGGCTTCTGTTCCTTACACTGTAATGCGGTGGGCTTCTGCGCTCTACCGTGCTGTAGCACATTCTGCTTGGCTCTGCGGACGCCAGAAGTAGTGTTCTCGGCACGTTAGGTTGAGTTAGGTTACGTTTGATTAGGTTACGTTTGGTTAGGTTAGGACACGATTGGTCTGACTTTTGTGCTATGCACTGCTGTTCCGTGGATTTCTGCGCTCTGCTGTGCTATAAAGTGCTCTGCTCGGCACACGGAAAGCCAGCAATTGTGGTTTCGGCACGTGAATTTGAGTTAGCCTACGTTTGGTTAGGCTAGGTTTGGACAGGTTCGGTTGGATATCATCGACCTTTGCGATTTACACAGAAATGCGGTGGGATTGTGCGCGCTACTGTGCTCTAGTATATTCTGGTCATCTCTGGAGCTTTCAGCAACAGTGGTCTAGCCACGTTTGGTAGAGTTATGCCACGTTCTGTTATGTTACGTTTGGTTATGTTAGTCTAGAGCAGCATCATCATTTGTGCTATAAACTGCTACACTATGGACACCTGGGCTCTGCCATGCTCTACTATATTCTGTTCGACCCCGGGGTGGCCAGAAATAGTGGCCTCGGAGCGTTAGTTTGAAATGGGCTGCGTTTGGTTGGATTACGTCTGTTGGGGTTAGGTCTGGATAGCTTCGACTTTCGTGGTATACACTGCTACCCGATGGATTTCTTCGCCCTACTGTGCTCTACAGTGCTCTACTATACTCTGCTCGACTCTGGGGAGGACAGTAATTGTGGTCTCGGCACGTAAGGTTAAGTTAGGATAAGTTCCACCACATTACGTTTGGGTAAGTTAGGATAGAATAACTTTGACTGTTGTGTTATACACCGCCATTTGGTGGATTTCTGCGCTCTACGTTGCTCTACTTTACTCTGCTCCACTCTGGAGAGACCAGTAATGGTGGCCGTGGCACGAAAGTTTGGGTCATGCTACGTTCGTTCAAGTTATGTCCGGATAGGTTAGGGGAGAGTAGCTTTGACTTTTGTGCCTCTCATTGCTATTCGGTGGATTTCTGCACCATACTCAACTCTATTATACACTGCTGAACACTGTGGAGACCAGCAACACTGGTAGGTGCCCGTTATGTTGGCATAGGTTACGCTTGGGTATGTTACGATTGGTTAGTTTGGAAGAGGATAGCTCTGACTTTTGTGCTGTACACAGCAATTCGGCGGGTTTCTGCGATCTACTGTGCTCTGGAGCACTCGGATTGGCTCCGCGACGGTCAGAAATAGTGGTGAAGGTCTGCTAGGTGGAGTTAGATTACTTTTGGTTTGGTTACGTTTCGCTAGGTTAGGAGAGGATGGATATGACTTTTGCGCTTTGCTCTGCTATTCGGAGTATTTCTGCGCTCTGCATTGTTCTTCTATACTTTGCTCGAATCTGGGTAGGCCAGCAATAGTGGTCTCGGCAAGATAGTTTAAGACATGCTACGTTTCGTTTGGTTATGATGGTTTGTGTTCCGTCTTGATGGTTTCGACTTTCTTGGAGTCGACTGTTATTCGTTGGTATTCTGCGCCCTACTGTGCTCTACTATAATCTGCTCGTCTCTGGGGAGGCCAGCAATAGTGGTCCCGGCACGTTAGCTTGATTTAGGACACGTCTGGGTGTATTACGTTTAGTCGCAGCACGAGAATATAGCATTGTCTTCCGTGCTATATACAGCTAATCGGCGGACTTCTGTGCTATACTGGGCCCTAATATAATCTGCCTGGCACTGGTATGGCCAGCAATAGTGGTCTCTGCAATGTTATGCTTAGTTAGGTTAAGTTCGGTTAGGCTACGTTTGTCTGTGTTAGGTTAGGATGGCACTCACTTTTGTGCCATATGCAACTATTCGGAGGACTTCAGCGCTATACTGGGCTGTGATACGCTCTGCCTGGCTCTAGGAAGGCCAGCAATAGTGGTCTCGACACGTCAGGTTTGTAACGTTTCGTCCTCTTATGTTACGTTTGGTTGGGCTAGGGCAGGGTAGCTTCGACTTTTCTGCTATGTACGGCTATTCTGTGGATTTCTGCGCTCTACTTTGATCTGATATGCTCCGCTTGTATATGTAGATGTCAGCAATAGTGCTGTAGGCACGTTAGGCTGAGTTAGGTTCGTTTGGTTATGTTACGCTTAGTTTGGTTAGGATATGCTAGCATTGACTTTTGTGCTATACACGGCTATTCGGTGGAAGGATGAGCTCTATATTGCTCTACAATAATCTGCTCGCGTTTCGGGAGGCCAGCAGTAGTGGTCGCCGCACGTTAGGTTCAGTTAGATTACGTTTGGTATGGATAGGGTACTTTGTGTTTGGTTAAGTTGGCTTTGACCATTGTGGTGCACACTGTTATTCTATGGCCTTCTGCGCCCTTACGTGCCGTACCGGACTCTGCTTTCCTCTGCGGACGCCAGGAGCAATGCTCGCGGCAAGTTATGTTGAGATACGTTGCGTTCAGTTAGGTTTGGTTTGGCTAGGTTTGGTTGGGATATCCCTGACTTTTGTGCTACAGGCTGCCATTCGGGCTACTTCAGCGTTCTACATTGCTCAGCTATACTCCGCTTAGCACCCTCGAGGCTATTAATAGCGGTCGTGGCACGTCAGCATGGGTTACGTTAAGTCCGCTTATCCTACGTTTGGTTAGGTTAGGACAGGGTGTCTTTGACTTTTGTTCTATACTCCGCTATTCTGTCAACATCTGTGCACTGCATTGCTCTACTGGCACTGCTTGAATCTCGGGAGGTCAGCAATAGCGGCCGTCGCACGTTTGTTTCAGTTATGTTGCTCATGGTTATATTAGGTTGGGTTAGGTTTGTTTATAGAGGCCTCGACTTTTGTGCTACACACTGCTATTCGCTGGATGTTTGCGATCTGCTGTGCTCTAGCATGCTCTGCCTGGCTCTAGGGAAGCCGCAAAAGGTGGCCTCTGCACGTTAGGCTGAGATAGGATGCGTATGGTTTGGTTATGTTGGCTTTGGTTTGAATTGGATACTTTCGACTTTTCTGATATATACTGCGATTCTGCGTATCTCTATGCCCTAGTCCCATCCATTATGTTTTACTTGGCTCCGTGGCGGCCATCGAAGCGTGCCGCGGCACCTTAGGTTGTGTTAGGTCACGTTTGGTTACGTTAGGTTCGGTCTGGTTAGGTACGGACATCCTTTACTTCTGTGCTATACATTGCTATTTGCTAGCTTTCTGCGCTCTACTGCACTCTGCTATACCCTGCTCTACTCTGGGGAAGCCGGCAATAGTGGTCATGCCACGATAGGATGTGTTATGCTACGCTTGGTATTGTCGCGATTGGTTAGGCTAGGATAGGACCGCTTCGACGTTTGTGCTATAGACCGCTATTCGAAGAACTCCTACAATCCACATTTCTCTGTTGTACTCTGCTCGACTCTAAGGATGCCAGTAATTGTGGTCTCGGCAAGTTAGGTTGAGTCAGGCTACGTTTGGTTTGGTTATGTTCGTTTGGGTTAGGTTTGGATTGCTTTGACTTTCGTGGTATAGACGTCTTTTCGATGGACTTCTGCGCATCACTGTGCTCTGGAATGTTCTCCTTGTCTCTGAGAAGGGCAGCAATAGAAGTTTCGGTACGTTAAGAATAATTAGGCTACGTATGGTCACGTTACGTGTGGTCAGGTTAGGACAGGTAGCTTCGACTTTTGCGCTGTACACTGCTCTACGTTGGGTTGCTGCGCTCTACTGTGCTCTAGCATGTTCTGCATGGCACTGGGAAGGCCAGCAAAACCTGCCTCGGCACCATAGGTTAAGATGGATAATGTTCTGTTATGTTACGCTTGGTTAGGTTAGGAGAAGGTTGCTTGTACCTTTGTTCTGTATACGGCTATTTAGATGAATTTCTGCGCCCTACTGCGCTCTAGTATGTTCTGCTTGGCCCTGCCCAGGCCAGCAATGGTGGTCTCGGCACGCTAGGCTATGTCACGTTACGCTTGGCTTGGCTACGTTAGGATAGGCTTCGTTAGGTTAGATTTGACTTTTGTGCTATTCACTGCTCTTGGCTCGACGTTTGTGCACTGCATTGCTCTACTAGCAACTGCTTTCTCTGGGAAAGCCATCCATAGTGGCCGTTACACGTTTGGTTCAGCAAGGTTACGTGTGGTTATGCTTGGTTTGGCTAAGTTTGGTTTGGATGGCATTGACTTTTGTGCTGTACACTGCTCTTCGGTGGACCTCTGCGCTCTGCTCTGCTCTAGCATATTCTGTTTGGCTATGGGGATGCCGGCAGTGTTATTCTCGGCGCGTTAGTCTGCTTAAGGCTACGTTTTGTTAAGATAGGTTTGTTTGGGTTAGGTTTGGATAGCATTGACATTTGTGTTATACGCCGCCATGCGGAGGGTCTCTACGCTCTACGTTGCACTACGGTACTATGCTCGTCTCTGGAGAGCAAAGTAATTGTGTTCCCTGCACGGTAGGTTGAGTTAGCCTACGTTTGGCTAGGTTATGATACGTTTGGTAAGGTTTGGATCGGATAGCATTGGCTTCTATGCTACACACTGCTCGTCGGTTGATCTCTGCGCTCTACATTGCTCTACTATACTCTTCTCGACTCTCTGGATGCCAGCAATGGCGGTAGCGGCACTTTTGGTAGAGCTAGATTACGTTCGGCTAGGTTAGGGTACGTTGCGTTAGGTTAGAATAGCTTCGACTGTAGCGTTACACACTGATATTATATGGAACTCTGCGCCCTGCTGTGCGCTATCACAATCCGCTTGTGCCTGTGGACGCCAGGAAAGGCGGCCGCGGCAAGATAGGTTGAGCTACGTCAGTTTGGTCAGGCTAGGTTTGGTTAGGTTTTGTTGGCAGAGCTTTGACTTTTGTGGTATACAATGCAGTTCGTTTGATTTCGGTGCTCGAAGTTGCTCTGCTATGCTCTGCTTGGCACTCGCGCGGCCGGAAATGGCACTTATCGTGTCGCGATAAGTTGGGTTATGTAACTTTCAGTAATGATACGTTTGGACAGTTTAGGATTGGATAGCATAGACTTTTCTGCCAGACACTGCTATCCGGTGGATTTCTGCGCTCTACAGCGGTCTGCCATTCTCTGCCCGCCCCTCGGGAGGACAGCAATAGTTCGGTCGGGTTAGACTACTTTGCGTTAGGTTAAGATAGCTTTGGCTTTTGTTGTTGTAATCTGCTGTTCGGTGGATTTCTGCGCTCCACTGTGCTCTAGTATGTTCTGCTTGGCTCCGGGGAAGACAGCAATAGTGGTGGTGGCGCAATAGGTTGTGTTAGGATTCGTTTGTTAATGTTAGGATTGGTTAGGTAGGATGGGTAGCTTTGACATTTGTGCTATACACAAATCCTCGGTGCATTTCAACGCCCACTTTGGTCTACAATATTCTGTTCGGCTCTGGCGAGGGTGACAGTAGTGCTCTCGGCATGGTCAGGCTGAGACATGTTGCGTTTGTTTATGTTACGTTTGGTGCGGTTAGGCTAGGGTAGCTTATACTTTTTTGCTATACAACTCTCTTCGGTGGATTTCTGCGCCCTACTGTGACCAAATATGCTCCGCCTGGTGCTGGGGTGGTCAGTAATTGTGGTCTCGGCACGTTAGGTTGAGATAGGCTACGTTAGGTTTCGATACGTTTGTTTGGGTTAGTTGCTGATAGGTTTCACTTTCGCGGTATACAACGTTGGACTGTGCATTTCTGCGTTCTACTGTGCTGTACTATATTCTGCTTGGCCCCGGGATGTCCAGTAATAGTAGTCGCTGCTCGATGTGTTTGGTCAGGCTTCGCTTTGTTGTGATACGTGGGTACGGGCCAAGTATGGATAGCATTTACTTCTCTGTTATACACTGCTGTTCTATGTATTTCTGCGCTCCACCCCATCTAACATGTTCTGCTTATCTCTGCGGATGTCAGCAACAATGTTCTCGACACGCTAGGTTGAATTTGGCTTCGTTTGGCTAGGTTAGGCTTTGTCAGGTTAGGTTAGGATATCTTTGAAGTTTGTGCTTTGCACTTCATTGCAGCGGATTTCTGCGCTCTGCCGTGATACAGTATGTTCTGTTTTGCTCTGCTGAAGTCAACAATAGTGGTCTATGTACGATAGGTTGAGTTAGGTTACGTTTTGCTTTGTTTTGTTTTGTTTGGTTAGGATGGGATAGCTTTGACTTTTGGGCTATACACTGCTATACTATGGACTTCCGCGCTCTTCTGTGCGCTATCACAGTCTGCTTGTCTCTGCGGATACCAGGAATAGTGTTCGCGGCAGGTTGGGACGTGTTAGATTACCCTTGGTTTGGTTAGATTTGCATTGTCTGAGGACAGCAATAGCGGCCGTGGCACGAAAGTTTCGGTTACGTTACGTCTGCTTATGTTACGCTTGGTTGTGTTTGGACATGGTAGTTTTGGCTTTTGCGCTACACACTGCTATTCGGTGGACTTCTGCTCTCTACTGTGATCTAATGTGCTCTGCTTGCACCGGGAGGCCATCAGTAGAGGTCTCGGCACGTTTGCTTGAGCTAAGCTGCGCTGGGTTATGTTAGGTTTGGAGAGATTATGTTATGACATCTTTGACTCTTGTGCCAGACACTGCAATGCGTTGGATTACTGCTCTCTACTGTGCTCTAGTATATTCTGCTTGGCTCTGGAAATGCCAGCCGCAGTGGCCCCATCGTGTTTAATTGTGTTATGCAACGTTCGGCTATGCTACGATTGGCTATGTTGGGATGGTGTAGCCTCGATTATTGCGATATGCATTGCGGTACCATGAACTTCCGCGCTCTACTTTCCTCTATTATGTTCTGCTCGGTTCTGTGGAGGGCAGCAATATAGGTCTCGGCACGTCACGTATTGTTATGTTTCGTTTGGTTACGTTACGTTTGGTTATGTTAAGATAGGATAGCTTTGACTTTTGTGCTACACAGTGCTATACGGTGGACTTCTGCATCCTTCTGTGCTGTAATACATTCTGCTTGGACCTGAGAGGCCAGCAATGGTGATCTCGGCATGCTAGGTTGGGATATGTTACGCCTGGCTTGGCTATGTTTGGATAGGTTCTGTCTGGGTAGCTTTAACTTTTGCGCAGTACACTGATAGTCGGCGGATTTCTGCGCTCTTCATTGCTCAACTACTCTCTGTTCCACTCTGGGGAGGCCAGTAATAGCGATCTCGGCACGTGAGGTTTATGTAGGCTACGTTTGGATAGTTTAAGCTTGCTTAGGTTGTGTTTGGATGTCCTTGACTCTCGTGGTATACACTGTTATTCGATGCATTCCTGCGCTCGATTGTGTTCTACTATATTGTGCTTGGCCCTTTGGAGTCCAGCAATAGTGTCCAAGGCTCGCAAAGTTGAGTTACGCTTCGTTTGGTTAGGTCATATTCGTTTGTGTCAGGTTCAGATTGCTTGGAATTTTCTGCTGTACACGTTTCGGCTATTATGCTATGCACTGTGATTATATGGACTGCGGAGCCATACCATCCTCTAATATGTTCTGTTTGGCTCTGAGGGGGGCAAGAATAGTGGCCTCCGCGCGTTAGGAATAGTTGCATTTCGTGCGGATACATTGCGTTTTGGTAGGTTAGGAGATGGTAGCTCAGGCTTTTGCGCTATACAATACCATTCGCTGGACTTCTGCGCTCTGCATTGCTCTACTACACTCTGCTCGACACTCGGGAGGCTAGCAATAGTGGTCGCCGCACGTTAGGTTCGGTTAGGTTACGTTTGGTTAGGAAGGTTACGTTGTGTTAGGTTGGGATGGCTCTGGACTTTGTGTTACATAAGGCCATTCCATGGACTTCTGCGCTCTTCTGTGTGCTACCGCACTCTGCTTGCATCTGTGGTCGCCAGGAATATTTCTCACGTCACGTTAATGTGAGTTATGCTACGTTTGGCTAGGTTAGGTTTGGTTATGCTTGGATAGGATATCTTTGACTTCTGTCTTATACACTGCTTTTCGGATGATTTCAGCGTTTTACATTGCGCTGCTATTCTCTGCTTAGCTCTCATGAGGCCAGCAGTAACGGTCGCGGCACGTCAGTTCGGATTACGTTACTTCAGCTTATGTTACGTTTTGATACGTGAGGACGGGGTTCCTTTGACATTTTCGCTATACAGTGCTATCCTGTGGATTACTGCGCCGTACCCTGATCTAATGTGCTCCGCTTGTCCCTGGGGAGTTCAGCGACAGTGGTTTCGGCACGTTAGCTTGTGTTAGGCTGCGTTTGGTTGGGCTCCGTTTGTTCAGGTTAAGATAGGGTAGCATTGACATTTGTGTTATACACTGCTAATCGGCGGATTCCTGCGCTCTACTGTAATACAACGATCGCTGCTTTGCTCTGGTAATTTCAGATAGGATGACCGCGGCGCGTTAGGTTGTGTTAGGAAACGTTCGGTTAGGTTAAGCTTGTTTGTGTTATGTTAGGATATTTCTGACTTCCGTGCTATACATTTCCATGCTATAGATCCCTGCGCTCTACTCTCCCCTAATATGCCCGGCTTGGCGATGGGGAGCCCAGTAATATCTAGGTAGGCACGTTACGTTGGGACTGGTTACGTTTGGTTAGGTTATGTTAGGATGCGGTTGGCTAGGCTGGCTTTGACTTTTGTGCCATACAATGCTATTCGGTCGATTTCTGTGCTCTACTGTGCTCTCGTATATTCTGCTTGGCTACGGGGAGGCCAGCAGCATTAGTCTCTGCACGTCATTCTGAGTTAGGTTGCGTTTCGTTATGTTACGTATGGCTAGGCTGGGGCAGGGTAGCTTAAACTTTTGTGCTGTGCAAGGCTATTCGGCGGATTTCGGCGCAATAAATTGCTCTCATATACACATCTCAACTCTCGGGAGGCCAGGAATTGTGGCCGCGAGACGTCAGGTTAAGTTAGATTTCGTTTGTTTCTGTCAGCTTACGCTACTTTAGGTCACAATAGCTTTCACTTTATTGCGGCACACTGCTATTCCTCGGAATCTGCGCTCTTCTGTGCGCTATCACAATCTGCCTGCCTCTCTGGACGCCAGGAATAGTGATCTCGGCTGTTTATCTTGAATTACGTCACGCTTGGTTCGGTTATGTTTCGTTGGCTTGGTTAGGTTAGCTTCGCCTTGTGTACTATACACTGATGTTCTGGGTAGGCTTAGTTTGGCAAGGCTAGCTATATCTTTTTCGTTATACATTGCCATTCCGTGGATCTCTGCGCCCTACTGTGCTCTAGTATGTCCAGCTAGTCTCTGGGCATGGTAGCAATAGCGGTCTCGGCACATTAGGATGAGTTAGGCAATGTTTGGCTGTGTTCTGCTGCTTTAGGACAGGTTTGTGCATTTTCGACTGTCCTGATATGCACTGGGTTTCCGTGGGTTAGGTGAGGTTAGGTTAGGTTATGTTAGGTATGGTTAGGTTATGTTTGGGTAGGTTCTAATGTTTTGGGTTAGGATTGCGTTGCTTAGATTTTTCCTGCATACAATGCGATGCCATGGACTTCTGCATTCGAATCTCCAGTAATATGTACTGCTTGAATCTGTGGATGCCAGTAGTAGTGGTAGCGGCTCGTTAGGTTGAGCTTGGTCACGTTTGGCTATGTTACAATAAGTTAGGTTTGGAGAGCATAACTATAAATTTTCTGATGTAAACTGCGATCCTATGGATTTATGCGCTCTATCCTCCGCTGATGTGTTTTGCTTGGCTCTGCGGAGGACAGCAGTATTGTTCGCGGTACGACAGGTTGTGTCAGGATACGCTTGCCTACGTCGTGATGGGTTACGTTAGGACAGGAGAGCTTTGACCTTATTCCCATAGTCTACTTTTAGGTGGATTCCTGTGCCCTACAGCGCTCTAATGCGTTCAGCTTGGCTCTTGGGAGGCCATCAATAATGTTCTCGGCACGTTATGTTCAGTTATGTGATCTTCGTTTCTGTTACGATTCTTTTGGTTAGGAGAGGACGGCTTTGACTTTAGTGCTACAATCTGCTATTTGGTGGATTCCGGAGCCATTCAGGGCCATCATATTTTCAGCGTGGCTCTGTCAATGCCAGCAACTGTGGTCTCGGTACGTTACGATGAGATGCGCTACGTACTGTTAGGTTGGGTTAGGCTAAGTTTGGTTAGGATTGCTCCAACTTTTGTGCTGTACAGTGTTATTGGGCGGAATTTTGCGCTCTACTGTGCTCTCGTATGTCCTGCTTGGCTCTGGGGAGGGCAGCAATAACGGCCTCGGCAGGTTAGTTTGAGTTTCGCTATGTTTGGTTGTGTTCCGTTTGTTTGGGTTAGGTTTGGGTAGCTTTGACTTTTCAGATGTACACTGCGTTTCTATGGATTTCTGCGTTCTACTCTCCACCTATGTGTTCTGCTTGCCTCTGGGAAGGCCAGCATAAGTGGCCTTGGCACGTCAGGTTGAGTCATGTTAAGCTTGTCTATGTCACGATTGGTTACGGTAGGTCAGGATATCTTTGACTTTATTTCCATAGTCTGCTATTAAGTGGATATCTGCGCCACACCGCGCTCTAGTGCTTTCAGCTTGGCTCCGGGAAGGCCATCAATAGTTTTCTCGGCACGTTCTGTTGAGTCAGTTTACTATCGGTTATTTTGTGTTAGGCAAAGCTATGTAAGGATATCTTCATCTTTCGTGCTGTACACCGCTATTCGGCGGATTTCTGCGCTCTACTGTGCTGTAGTATGTCTGCTTGGCACCGAAGAGGGCAGCAATATCGTTCTCGGCACGCTAGGTTGAGCTCTGCTGTGCTTTGTTATGTTCTGTAGGTTTGGGATAGGTTCGGGTAGCTATGACTTTTCTGATATACAATGTCATTCCATGGATTTCCGCATTCTGCTCTAAACTAATGTTGTGGTCTCGGCATGTTATGTTGTGCCGGGTTACGTTCGGATAGGTTGGGTTAGGCAAATTTTGGTTGCGATAACTTTAACTCCTTCGCTGTACACCGCTATTCGGTATACTTGAGGGCTCTACTGTGCTCTGGTATGTACTGTTTGGCTCTGGGGAGTGCAGCATTTGCGGTTTCAGCGCGTTAGCTTGGGTTATGCGACGTTTGGCTATGTTCTGTTGGTTTGGGCTAGGTTTGGGTTGCACAGACTTGACTGATTTACACGGCGATTCTATGGCCTTCTGCGTTCTGCACCCTACCAATGTGCTGTGCCTGATTCTGCGGAGACCAGCATTAGTGGTCTTGGCACGCTAGGTTTAGTTAGGTTAAGTTTGTTTTTGTTACGTTTGGTTAAGTTAGGAGTGGATAACTTTGAATTTAGCGCTACAGATTGCTATTATGCTGATTCTTGCCATCTACAGCGCTCTAATTTCTCCAGCTTGGCACTGATAAGGCCAGCGATAGTGGTATCGGCTAGTTATGTCGTGCCACGTTACGCTCGGTTATGTCGGGTTAGGGTAAGTTTGGTAAATATAGCTTTGTCATTTTTGCTGCACGCTGCTGTTCGGTGGAATTCTGCGCAATACTGTGCTCTAGTATGTCCAGTCAGGCCCTGGGGATGGTAGCAATAGAGGTCTCGGCACGACAGCTTGTGTTGTGCTATGTTCGGCTATGTTCCATTGGTCTGGATTAGGATCGG
>NW_016914210.1:0-587 GCF_001483705.2 Eufriesea mexicana | reverse complement strand
AAGTTAGGCTTTAACGAATTCTAAGATTCGTCCTATTAGATTCTACCGTATATATGCTTTTTATTTGTCGAAATCACTTCATTTATGCTTTTTAATTGTCGAAATCACTTCACTTCCCTTCGCATGACTCTTCATCCCATAGTACACGCATATCCTAGTATCACGTAAATTTTTACAATAGTTTGTGTTTCGTAGAATTTACGTCTCCATTTTCACCTATTTTCCAAAAGTGTGCTAACTGCTTCACAAATACCATAGTCAAATCCAATATTATGAATGCTTTGAGCCATGAAGATTGCCTTATTATTCACCATATTGTGCAGATGTCATAGTGAAACGCTATTCGAGGCAGACAATTTTGTTTCAGGAAGGAAAGGAAATTATAGATTGACGCTCTCTCGTCTTCAGCTTCTGAAGGATCACGTAATGAAATGCAGATTATTTATCCCTTTATAGCGACGCCAGTAGAGTGCTGAGATGTCGAGTCCCACTTTACTCGTATTGGATATAACAGAGTCGGAAAAATGTTTTGCGTACGAGGCTCGACGTACAAGTTCGAATCCAGACTAAAGGCTAGGGCTCCAGCG
>NW_016914209.1:0-1456 GCF_001483705.2 Eufriesea mexicana | reverse complement strand
ATGCTCTGCTTGGCTCCGGGAGGCCAGCAATATTGGTCTCGCCACGTTTTGCTTGGTTACACTACGTTTGAATAGGTCAGGCTTCGGCCAAGCTTTGTCTGGATACGTTTGACTTTTGTGCTATACACTGCAATGCGGTGGATTTCTGCGCTCTACTGTTCTCTAGTGCTTTCTGACTTGCTCTGCGGAGGCCAGCAATAGCGCCCTCAGCAAGTTGGGTTTAGCTATGCTACGTTCGGTTGTGTTAGGTTTCGGAGTTTAAGAGAGGATAGCCTAGACTTTTTGCTATACACACCTATCCGCGGATTTCTGCGGCCTACTCTGTTCTAATATTTTCTGCTTGGGCCTGTGGAGGCCAGCAATAGTAGCCTCGGCACGTTAGATTGAGTTACACTACGTTCGATTAGGTAAGGTTAGGTTACTCTTTGTTAGGATGGCTTCCACTTTCGTGCTCTGCACTGCCATTCTGTGAATCCCTGCTCTCTAATGTGTTCTAATATACTCCGCTCGACTCCACGAAAGCCAAGAACAGCGATCGCTGCACGCTACATTCAGTTATACTATGTTCGGTTAGGATGTGCAATGGCAGGATTGGTCAGGATGTCCTCGTCCTTTATGCTGTACACCGCTTTTCGGTGCATTTCCGCGCACCACATAGCACTACTATACTCCGCTCGACTCTGATGAGTCGACCAACACCGGCCGCGGTACGTTAGGTTCAGTTAGGTCACGTATGGTTGCTTTAGGTTAGGCTAAGTTTGGTAAGTATGGCTTCGACTTTCTTGCTATACACTGTTGTTTGGTGAATTTCTGTGCTCTACTTTGCCGTACTATATTCTGGTTCGCCCTGGGGTGGCCACCATTAGTCCCGGCACGCTATGTTGGGTTACGCTGCGTTCGGTTATGTTAGGTTAGGTCAGGCTATGTTTGGATATATTCGACTTTCGAGCTGTTCGCTGCAATGCGTGAGATTTCCGCGTACAACTGTGCTCTGGTACAGTCTACTTGCCTCTGTGGAGGTCAGCAACAGTTGTCGCGTCAGGTTAGGTCGTGATAGTTTACACTTGCATATGTTACGTTTGGTTAGGTTAGGATTGGCTACATAGTCTTTTGTCATATTCACCGCTGTTCGGTGGATGTCTGCGCTCTAATGTGCTCTAATATGCTCTCCTTGGCGCTGGTTGGGCCAGCAATGTCGGCCTCGTCACGTTATGCTTGGTTACACTACGTTTGGATAGGTTAGGTTAGGTCATGCTAGGCTTGGATATGTTTGACCTTTGCGCCATAGACTGCAATGGGTTGGATTTGCGCACTATGCTGTGCTCTGGCATATTCTATATGGCTCTGCACAGGCCAGCAATGGTGGTCTCGGCACGGTAGGTTGAGCAATGCGACGTCCGTTTATGTTACATATGGCGAGGTTAGGATGTGATAGTTTAGACTTTTGCGCTATACA
>NW_016914208.1:0-371 GCF_001483705.2 Eufriesea mexicana | reverse complement strand
TACATCCATACATAGGCACATCCATACATGCATACATCCATACATTCTTACAGCCTTACATTCGTACATACATACATCCATAAATCCTATCATCCGTACTTCCAAACGTCGATGCACCCGTCCATTCATACATCCGTACATTCATCCATAGATACATCTTTAACTACAACCATATATAAACTCATACACACATTCATACATACATCCATCCGTACATACGAAGATACATCCATACACACATCCATTCATACATCCATAGATATATCCATACAGACATACGTACGTACATTCATACATCCATCCATATATTCATACATCCTCACATCCATAAATCCATCCATCGATACATCCATCCAACCATACATACATCC
>NW_016914207.1:0-480 GCF_001483705.2 Eufriesea mexicana | reverse complement strand
CAACACAGTAAAGCACGAAAATCACAGCTGCACTTTCGGAAAGTAACATAACCTAACTCAACCAACATGGTACAACCTATCGTGAAGGGACCACCATTGCTGGCCTCCCCAGATCAAAGCAGGAGATATTAGAGCACAGCAGAGCGCAGATATCCACCGATTATCAGTGTATAGCACTAAAGTCACAGCTATCCTGATCTAACATATCCAAACAGAGTAAACGGACATAACATAACACTCCCTAACGTGCGAGACCACTACTTTGGCCTCCACAGAGCCAAGCGGAGCGCACTAGAGCAACATAGAGCGCAGAAATCCGCAGAACATGAACGCATAGCACAAAGGTAAAAGCTATCCCATCTAAACCTCACCAAACGTAACGAAACCAAGCATAACCTGAGTTAACCGAACGACTAAAGACCACTACTGATGGCCTTCCCAGAGCCAAGCAGGACATATTAGAGCACAGTAGAACGCGGA
>NW_016914206.1:4347-5237 GCF_001483705.2 Eufriesea mexicana | reverse complement strand
GCCAAGCCGAAAATATTATCGCACTATTGAGTCCAGAAATCCACCTAATCGCAGACTATGGACTTAAAGTCAGAAATATCCTCTCCTGAAATAGCCGATCGTAACTTAACCAAACGTAACCGAACTGCAACTATCGTGCCGCGAACAGCATTGCTGTCATCCGGAGAGCAATGCAGAACACGCTAGTAGAGAGTGCAACGCAGAAATCCATAGAATCGCAGTGCATATCAGAAAAGTCAACGATACCCAAACCTGACCCAAGCCAACTGAACATAACCAAACAAAGCATAACCCAACCTAACATGCCAATGCCGCTACTGCCGTCCTCTGCATAGCCAAGCAGGGCATCCTAAAGCACAGTAGAGTGCAGAAATCCTCTGAATATTCGTGTAGAGCACAGAAGCTAAAGCTATCCTAACGAAACTTAGCCCAACCCAACCTTACAGGACGCACCATGACTCAATGTAACGTGCAGAGAACGCTGTCGCTGTCCTTTCCAGAGACCCGCTGAAGATGTCAGAGCACTGTGGGGCGCAGATATCCACCTAGTAGCGGGCTATGGCACTAAAGTCGAAGCGACCGGCTCCATACGTAACCAATTGTAACATACCGAACGTAACATAACTCAACCTATCGCGCCGGGACCGCCAATGCTGGCCTCCCCAGGGCCAAGCAGAACACACTAGTGGAGAGCAGAATGCAGAAACCCACAGAATCACAGTGTATATCTGAAAAGCCAAGGCTACACGAACCTAACGCAAACCAACAGTACACAACGAAACGTAGCCTAACTCAACATAACGTGCCGAGACCACTATTGCTGTCCTTCCAAGAGCAAAGCTGAAGATACTAGCGCAATGCAGGTCGCAGAAAACCACCTAACAGCAGAC
>NW_016914206.1:0-1387 GCF_001483705.2 Eufriesea mexicana | reverse complement strand
GTAGAGCACAAAAGTTACAGCTATCCTGACCTAACTTTGCCTAACCCATTCTAACCGAACGTAACCTGACTCAACATAACGTGCCGAGACAACTGTTGTTGGCCTTCCCAGGACAAAGCTGAAAACATTAAAGCACTGTAGGCAGCAGAAATCCACGTAATAGCAGACCAGAGCACTAAAGTCAAAGCTATCCTCTCCTAACATAACCACTCGTAACATACCCAAGCGTAACATAACTCAAACTTATGTGCCGAGACCGCTACTTTTGCCCTCGCCAGAGACAAGCTGGACATACCAGAGCACAGCGGAGAGGAGATATTCACTCAGTATCAGTATGCAGCACAAATGTTAAAGCTATCACGACCAAACTTATCCTGACCCAACTTAACAGAAGGTAACCTGACTCACCATAACGTGACGAGCCCACTATTCCTCGCCTTCCTGGAGCCAAGCTGAGAATACTAAGGCACTGTAGGGCGCAGAAATCCACCTAATAACAAACTATAGCACTAAAGACGAAGCCATATTCTCCTTACCTAGCCAACCGTAACATAACCAATCTAACATAACTCAAACTAACGTACCGAGACCGCTATTGCTGCAAACCCCAGAGCCGAGTAGGACGTAGCAGAGCACAGGAGAGCGCAGAAATCCACCGAATAGCAGTATGCAGCTCAAAGGTTACAGCAATCCTTACCCAACATGGCCTAACCCAACCTAGCCGCACGTAACGTGACTCAACATAACGTGCCCAGACCACAGCTGCCGGCCGTCTCAGAGCGAAGCTGAAAATATTAAAGGACTGTAGGGGGTAGAAGTCCACATAGTAGCAAATTATAGCATCGAAGTGAAAGCCACCCTCTTCTAACCTAACCAACCGTAACATGGTCGAACCTTACCCGACTAAAACTAACGTGCCCCCGACCATCATTAATGGCCACTCCAGAGCCAAGCAGAACATACTAGAGCTCAGTAGATGACAGTAGTATACCGCATTGCAGTGCGTGCCACAACAGTCAAAGCTACCCTGACCAAACCTAACCTAACCTAATCTAGCAAAGCGTAACGAGGCTAAACCTATAGTGCCACGGCCGCCAATGCTATACGGCCGCCAATGCTAGCGTCCCCAAAGCCGAGTATCGTATAGTAGAGCAACGAAGAGCGCAGAAATCCACCGAACAGCTGCGTACAGCGCAAAAGTAAAAGATATCCTATACTAACCTCATCCCCATCCCCATCCCCATGTCCAAGTAGAATATACCAGAGCACAGCAGACGGCAGAGATTCACACAGTAGCAGTATATACCACAAAAGACAAAGCCGTCCTAACCAAACTTAACCGTACCTATCCTAACATAACGAAGCGAACATAACGCAATCTATCGCG
>NW_016914205.1:1588-1808 GCF_001483705.2 Eufriesea mexicana | reverse complement strand
AGAGAATATGTCTATTCAAAATTTATAATCTGCTATAGCTTGGTGAATAGAACGCCCAGCGCCGTCAATCCAATGACAAGCACAGCCATCTACTTGCCAGAGAACACATCTATTCAAAATCTATAATCTGTTATAACTTGGTGAATAGGCCGCCTTACGCCTTCAATCCAATGGCAAGTACAGTCATATACTTGCCAGAGAATAGGTCTATTCAAAATCT
>NW_016914205.1:381-1422 GCF_001483705.2 Eufriesea mexicana | reverse complement strand
CTATTCAAAATCTATAACATGTTATAGCTTGGTGAACATACCGCCTAACGCCTTCAATCCAATGGCAAGTACAGCCATCTACTTGCCAGAGAATAAGTCTATTCAAAATCTATAAGCTGTCACAGCTTGGCGATTAGGTCGCATAACGCCTTGAATCTAATGGCAAGTACAGCCATCTCGTTGCTGGAGAATAGGCCTATTCGAAATCTGTAACCTGTTATAGCATGGTGAATAGATCACTTAAAGCCTGCAATCAAATGGCAAGTACAGCCATCAACTGGCCAGAGATTTGGTCTAATCAAAATCTATAATCTGTTATAGCTTGGCGAATAGGGCGCCTAACGCCTTCAATCCAATGGCAAGTACAGCCATCTACTTGCCAGAGAATAGGTCTATTCAAAATCTGTAACATGATATAGCATGGCGAATAGATCGCCCAACGCCTTCAATCCAATGGCAAATACAGCCATCTACTTGCCAGAGAATTAGTCGATTCAATATATGTAACCTGTTATAGCTTGGTGAGTAGGTCGCCTAACGCCTTCAATCCAATGGCATGTACAGCCATCTACTTGCCAGAGATAAGGTCTAATCAAAATCTATAACCTACTACAGCTTGGTGAATAGATCGCCTAACGCCTTCAATTCAATGACAAGTACAGTGATGATATATCTATTCAAAATCTATATTCTGTTATAGCTTGGTGAATAGTTCGCCCAACACCTTCAATCCTATGGCAAGCACAGCCATCTACTTGCCAGACAATAAGTATATTGAAAATCTATAATCTGTTATAGCCTGGTGAATACATCGCCTAACGCCTTCAATCCAATGGCAAGAACAGCTACCTAGTTTCCAGAGAATAGGTCTATTCAAAATCTATAATCTGTTATAGCTTGGTGAATAGAACGCGTAGCGCCTTCAATCCAATGGCAGGTACAGCCATCTACTTGCCAGAGGATAGATCTATACAAAATCTATAATCTGTTATAGCTTGCTGAATAGGCAGCCTAACGCCTTCAATCCAATGGCAAGTACTG
>NW_016914205.1:0-215 GCF_001483705.2 Eufriesea mexicana | reverse complement strand
GCCTACAACCAATGGCAAGTACAGCCATCTACTTGCCAGAGAATAGGTCTATCCAAAATCTATAAGCTGTCATAGCTTGGTGATTAGATCGCCTAACGCATTCAATCCAATGGCAAGTACAGTCATCTACTTGCCAGAGAATAGGTCTATAGAAAATGTATTGTCTGTTATAGCTTGGTGAGTAGATCGCCTACCGCCACCAATCCAATCGCAAG
>NW_016914204.1:0-584 GCF_001483705.2 Eufriesea mexicana | reverse complement strand
GATGTATGTATGGATGTGCGGATGTATGTATGTATGGCTATATGGATCGATGGATGTATGGATGGGTGGACGTATGAATGGATGGGTGTATGGAAGGCTGGAAGTACTGATGGATGCATGTATGGTTGGATGGCTGTACGGATGGATAGATGCATGCATGGATTTTTGCATGGATGTTTTTATGGATGTATATATGTATGTATGGACGGATGTATGGAAGTATGGATGTATGGGTGTATGTACGGATGGAGGTGGGGATGGACGGAATTATGGATGTATGAATGTATGGATGGATGGATGTATGGTTGGATGGATTTATGGATGGGTGGATGAATGGACTTATGAATGTTTGCATGGATGGACTGTTGTATGGAAGTATGGAACGATGGATGTATGGATGGGTGGATGTGTGAATGGATGGATGTATGGATGTGCGAATGAATGGATTTACGGATGCATGGACTCATGGATGTGTGGGTGGGTGAATCGATGGGTGGATGGAAGGCAGTGTGGATGGATGGATGGGCGGATGAAGGGATACATGGACGGATGGGTGGGTGCATGGATGGATGCATGAATGGTCG
>NW_016914203.1:0-625 GCF_001483705.2 Eufriesea mexicana | reverse complement strand
TATAGCCATTGCAATGGTATAGATTGTGTATGGAAAATACAATTCTGTTGACATTTCCGACTATTACCATTGTGAGCTACCTTCCTTGCATAGAGGAGGCGGAAATATACTTTTGGCGTGCTATATCCACTGCAATGCTGTAGAATCTGGCTGACAAGACCAATTTTATTGACATTTTCGGCTAATATCGCTGTGAGCTAACTTCCTTGCATAAGTAAGGGGGAAGGATACTATTGGCGTGCTATAGCCATTGCATTGCTATAGCATCCAGCTGGAATGTTCAATTTTATTGACATTTCCGACTAATACTGTGGTGAGCTAACATTCTTGCATAAGTAAGGAGGAAAGATTCAATTGGCGTGCTATAGCCATTGCGATGATGTAGAATGTGTTTTTGCGTGCTATAGCCATTGCGATGATATAGAATGTGTTTTGAAAATTCAATTTTACCGACATTTTAGACTAATATCGTGGTGGGCCAACTTTCTTGCATATTAAAATTCAATTTTACCGACATTTTCGACTAATATGGTGGTGAGCTAACTTTCTTGCATATATAATTAGGATAGATTCAATTCACTTGCTATAGCCCTCGCAATGCTATAGAATCTGGATGGAAAGTTCC
>NW_016914202.1:0-243 GCF_001483705.2 Eufriesea mexicana | reverse complement strand
GTACATACAACCATACATACGCAAATACATTCGTCCATACATACACCCATACATACATCCATAGATACATATAAACATACACCCTCACATGCATCCATACATACATCCATTCATACATCCATACATACATCCGTACATACACCCATCCATTCGTCCATACATCCACACATCCATACATAAATAAGTACGTACAACCATACATCCACCGATCCATACATCCATCCATCCATACATCCATCCACC
>NW_016914201.1:0-699 GCF_001483705.2 Eufriesea mexicana | reverse complement strand
GATCGCATAACGCCTTCAATACAATGACAAGTACAGCCATCTACTTGACAGAGAATAAGTCTACTCAAGATATATAAGCTCTCATAGCTTGCTGATTAGATTGCCTAACGCCTTCAATCCAATGGCAAGTACAGCCATCTACTTGCGAGAGAATAGGTCTCTTCAAAATCTATAACCTGCTATAGCATGGTGAATTGATCGCCTAACGCCTTCATTCCAATGGCAAGTACAGCCATCTACTTGCCAGAGAATAGGTCTATTCAAAATCTATAACCTGCTATAGCATGGTGAATTGATCGCCTAACGCCTTCATTCCAATGGCAAGTACAGCCATCTACTTGCCAGAGAATAGGTCTATTCAAAATCTATAACCTGCTATAGCATGGTGAATTGATCGCCTAACGCCTTCATTCCAATGGCAAGTACAGCCATCTACTTGCCAGAGAATAGGTCTATTCAAAATCTATAAGCTGTCATAGCTTCGAGAATAGATCGCCAAACGCCTTCAATCTAATGGCAAGTACAGCCATCTACTTGCGTGACAATAGGTACTTTCAAAATCTATAACCTGTTATTGCTTGGTGAATAGATCGCCAAATGCCTTCAATCCTATGGCTAGTACAGCCATTTACTTTTCAGAGAATAGGTCTGTTCAAAATCTATAACCTGTTATAGCTTGGTGAATAGATCGCCTAACGC